>NW_019525009.1:6824-8421 GCF_002814215.2 Seriola lalandi dorsalis | reverse complement strand
CACTTCACCGATTCCATTCTGGGGGAGACTAGCTGACACTGCTGTGAAGTAATGGTCCTTCAGAACCAAAGAGACTGTGTGTGTGTGTGTGTGTGTGTGTGTGTGTGTGCGTGCGTGCGTGCGTGCGTGCGTGTGCGTGAGAGTCTGTAAATGTGTGTGGGTGTGTGTGGGAACAGGTATTTTTACAGCAGCGTACTGTGGTTATTTCATGCAGAAGAAAAGTGACAGGTGTGAGAGGAGTTGTTAACTTGAAGTCACTGACTTCCTGGAGTCAACGACTACAAATGACTAAACAAGGTAAAGTTGGAGCTCTGACTCTCTCAATCAGCCACAGGCAGGGAAATGTATTCCGATACAGTGACTAGTTACCTGTTGAAAAATGTAGTCAGTAACGTAATCCAAGTACCATAATATTAAAGTAATGTAACTTGATTACTTTCAATTACTTTTGGATTACTCCAATACCAAATATGCTAATAAAGACAAAAGAAACTAAATTTAAATAAAATGACTAACTTTTTTGTATTCTGTAAGAAAACTGAACAATGTAACCTTGTAAAAGAAACAGAGGAAACCAAGTTCAGGTAGTAGCTTATAGTTAAGAAAGTCTTGACCACATAGTACAGTTTATTAAGCAAAAATAAAACTGTTTCTTTTACATGACAGACACAATATGCTGTGTTTTAGTTCACATTATGAATTAAGAACACATTAAGAGCCCAATATTGTTTTAAACACACCCAGTGTCCACCTGCTAAATTGTCAACAAAAAATGCCAAGCAAATGAAAGATATTGAAAACCATAATGTAAATTAAGGCAGTGTGCTTTTGAGTTTAAATTAAAAGTATGGGCTTACAGCACAATATACAAAACAGAAATAAAGTCTGCTCCTTATACAGTGAACACAAAATTATCTTACTTTAGTCTTTCATGTAGCATTCACACCATGTTTAACAAATCAGGTGTCTACTTATTGAACTTTCAAATTAAGAACAAATGCATCATGAAAACCATTAAGTAAATACCGTCAGCAGGTATATGAAATATGAATTTAAGTATGGGCCTACAGCACAAATTCCAAATAGAAATTCTCCTTTAACAAACACTAAATACTCTTTTTTAAGTTTACTATATAGATTAAGAGCACCCACAATACACAACACAAAACAGAAATAAAGTCTGCTCCTTATACAGTGAACACAAAATTATCATACTTTAGTTTTACACATAGCATTCACACCATGTTTAACAAATCAGGTGTCTCCTTTCTGAATTTTCAAAAATGAAATAAAGGGACCATTAATCAGAATTAATGTAAGGTACTATAATTTAAGAACATTTGCTGTTTACACAATTGCAGTTTAGTGTGTAGGAGGTAGGCACCATTTGTAAAACCCTAAGACTGGAAATGTGCAGCCCAACTGTAGTCCTACATTCAATCAAAACCAAGCTTTGGGCAAAACCTTCTGTTATAACGAAGGAGGAGGACTTGCTCCATGTGGTCATCAGACATTCTGCTACGAGATGAGGTAAGTACATTTCCACCATAACTGAAAAGGCGTTCAACTGGAGCACTGGAAGGCAGTGTAGTATTGT
>NW_019525009.1:6294-6804 GCF_002814215.2 Seriola lalandi dorsalis | reverse complement strand
CCAGGGACGCACGATCCAGTATTCAAAGAATGGACACAAAAGGGAATGACAGCAATGTGTACGGTTTCAGAAGTTGGGGAACTTCTAAGCTTCCAAGAGCTAAAGACAAAGTACGGCCTCGAAAACAAAGACTTCTATAGATACATGCAGTTAAGAGATTATTTCACAAAAGAGATAAGGCCAGTTGCAACTATAAACAAGGTGATTGGAGTCATTATGGATTCATACAAACAGAAGGGGTCTCGGCCCATCTCTGCTTACTACCGAGCTCTGGGAGAGAGCAGAGGGGAATCAACCCTCTATATAAAAGCAAAATGCGAAGCAGAACTAAAGATCCAAATACAAGAGGAGGAATGGTACCACATGTGCCAGACACAATGTACATCTACAAATTCATTAATATGGAGGGAGTTCTGCTGGAAAAATCTAACTCGCTATTTTATAACACCAAAAATAAAATCTAGGCAACTTGCCACACAACAAAACTGCTGGAGACTGTGCGGGAATGTG
>NW_019525009.1:4955-6274 GCF_002814215.2 Seriola lalandi dorsalis | reverse complement strand
TTGCAGTTTAGTGTGTAGGAGGTAGGCACCATTTGTAAAACCCTAAGACTGGAAATGTGCAGCCCAACTGTAGTCCTACATTCAATCAAAACCAAGCTTTGGGCAAAACCTTCTGTTATAACGAAGGAGGAGGACTTGCTCCATGTGGTCATCAGACATTCTGCTACGAGATGAGGTAAGTACATTTCCACCATAACTGAAAAGGCGTTCAACTGGAGCACTGGAAGGCAGTGTAGTATTGTGCTTCATGAAGAGCTGCTTAACCAAAGGAAATGCATTCAGGGATTCCATGGTTGTACTGTTACACCCAGTGTGACTCCTGTCGTATACTGGGATTCACAGCCAGCTAAACTCTTTATGACATCATGACCTCCAAGGAACAGGCAGGTAGTTGTAGTTGGACAGGTTTAATGCCAAAAACTGTGAAACTGAAACACAGAGTACAGAAAACATAAATTAACAACCGATATAAATACATTGCAGAGATAGCGGATCTAATATTTATAGATCTGTGGCGGAAAAAGTCCGCGATCGGATCTCGATCGTTATATTAATTACATAGTGTCAAATTTAACGAAACACTTTGCACTCTAACAATGATAAATGTACTCACTTATATTGCCACTACAAGGGCAAAACAAACAGCTGGACAAAAAGTTAACATCCGAATCTCTCTCGTTATGGAGCAGAAAACGAAACGAATTCCAGCTACCTCACTTCCTGTAAATTACACAGATAAATAAACGCACTGCGCCCTCTATAGGCGAAAAGGGGCTACTGCAACTGCAGGCACGAACAGTTCCCACACAATGGTCTTAACAGTATCATCAAGGAACCTCCGAACCTCTTCCTCTGCTGTGCTTTTGTCACTCCTGTTTGTATTCCCAAACAAAAATCCTCATCTGATCCATCAGTCTCAGAGATAGTGTTTGTTGCAGCTGCAGGAGGTTCCCTATTTTCCAAAGAGGTTGCCTCCTGAACCATTGTTTTGCACATAACCTCTTTCTTCTCAACAGGAAGCCAACACATGCAGAATTTTGGCATGGTAGTCGTTGGCATTTTTGCATCATGGCTGCTCAGCATGGCACCAAAGCGACTATCAAGTGCATCAATGACTGCAGTAATGATGTGTGCTGTGTACGTCACCTGTGGCATTTTCTCAGAGAGCTTAGATTTGAGGCTTAAGATTGTTGGAATGAGGAACCCCAGATAGCACTTTTACTCCCCCTGTAGAAGATCAATGGATTGAGCAAGTGGCTGTAGGACAGCTACATATTCCCTGAGAAAAGTCATCTCATGAGGGTTCAGCCTGGTCACAC
>NW_019525009.1:2869-4935 GCF_002814215.2 Seriola lalandi dorsalis | reverse complement strand
GTCCCACCCCTAGTCATGACATAACTTCTGTTATGATTTGACACTATAATGAATAAAGATTGATTGATTGATTGCTATAGCTGTCAATTTTAGTCCTTGAGTTCATAGTTAAGTGCTTTATTTGTTAACTGCTATCAAGGAATATGACTCTTCTTTGTAGTATGCATGAGAGATGCCGCGAGATTAGTGGACTTCTATGTAGTGTCCGCTGATAATGTAGTGGGCTGGTCTGGACAGAAAATGCCAGGGCTGAATTTTTGTCCCAGTCCACCCCTGCCGTTGATGAGGGGGGAGGAAGAAGTGAAGCTCCTCATCTCTCTCCATCTCCAGAGCTGTGTCCATCTCCAAGAACCTGATTCCATCATCGAATTCATCTGGTGCTGTATGGAAGTATTTCTGTGCCATCTGAGTTTGAATATGAATTTTTCAGATTGAATTTTTTTCAGTATCAAAATCAGATTTTGAATTTTAAAAACCATCAAATTTCTAGCATTGAATTTTTTTTGCCTCTGAATTTTTTTTCAATGTTGAAATAAATTCAGTATTAAAAAAAAATTCAATTCCTAAAAAAAATTGAGTCTAAAAAAATTCAACATCACAAAAAATTCAGTCTAAAAAAATTCAACCTCAAAAAATTCAGTCTAAAAAGAACCAGACTCAACATCCGTGTCACCAGGGAGAAGTAATCGATCCCTGTCTCAATTGAGCCAACGTCCAGCCAATCATGTTACGCTCCATTGGTCATGTGACACCCACCCAGGTAGGACAGACCGGTCCAGCCATGGCCACAAACGCAGGTGATGGTGCTTCGGTGAGTCTGTTTACTTTATTTGCCATTTGTGTTCGTAAAATTGAGTAATAGATATTACTCAACACGTTGCACATTAACCGGATTTATTGAACAATATCTACAGTGAACTTTTAATGAGTTGGCGTTCGTGAAAACTGTGTTATTAAATAGCTAACGGTAAGTAGGCTATTAAACCGTGATAGTGTTAACTGGTGACACAGTGTTTCCCACAGGATTTTAGGAGACGGGGAGGGGGTCATTTTAACACTGTACAGTTAGAGACGGCAGGTGGAGGGGCTGACTGGCAGAGATGGTAGTGTCGGTAGTTTCCGCATTGTTTCTCGCTGCTCGAGTCTGCTTGTCTGTGAACTCTGATTTAGGATTAGGCTTTTGGCTTAGAATAAACTTAGAATAGGCTTCTGAACAGGCTTCTGAACAACATGTGAATTGTTCACGACTGTTTTATCCCCTGGGGGCTGGCGCATGTTTCAGGGGCGTCACTCATCTTCTCCTGTGTTTCCACTTGGAGAAGAGAGTAATTTTCCACTGGACTTTAGAATAATTTAAATCTAGAGTTTACTTATAAGCTCGCACACCCTTCTTCCACCATGACCACAAAACATTAAATGGAACTAGAAAATTCCAGGGAAATTTTGAGTGCCACGGGGGCTACTGCCGGGATGAGTACATGATTTATTTCCAGTGTTCAAAAGTCACCTTGATCATATTCTGCTTTTGAGAAATGTCTTGATATAAAAGACTCCGATATAAAACAATGTCACATCCCTCCATCATGTATTATGTGGGAAATATCTCATATTCTGTGTTGTTTTTTTTAATAAAACAAGAGGCAACATGTCTTCAAACTGGCATTTAAAGGGTTAAAATCCTGAAAACTAATAAACATTGTAGGTTTGAGCAGAACTGAAGTGGTTTACGAGATTTATGCAGAAAAAGCAGAAAAGAATATTGATATATGATGATTTTATAGCATTTTCTTTGTGTGTCCTTTTTTGGATGCGAGGAACCCCAGAGGGTACAAAATGTGTTACCAGTGTATAATAGACCTGTAACCGTAACTGACATTAGATTTTAAAAATATGTCAAAAAAGACACTTTCTTCAGAAATCCAAAAAGAAGAGTAAAGAAAATGTCCAAAAAAGGACAGAGGGACCCCTGAGGGTTAATAAATCCCATGAACCGCTATTTAAATTACCACTATTATGTTTTTTTCTGAGCTAAATTTAACATTACTGGGGAGGAGAGCAACGCGACT
>NW_019525009.1:0-2154 GCF_002814215.2 Seriola lalandi dorsalis | reverse complement strand
TGACGCTTTCACTCTAACTTTGAAGAAAAAGTGATTTGCACTCCTCCTTTGAGTGCTCACAGTTTGAAAAGTTTACATGTTATGTAAAAACAGTTCCTGTCTTTTTGAGAGAGCAGAAGTTTTCCTCCGTTTTATAGTTTGAATCACATTTCTACGTGCAGGTATGAGAGAGCTGGGTGACTCAAAAAAAAGGTGCAATTTTGTCGAAAAAAGGTGGGTTTCTAAAGAAAATTCCAATGCATTCCTAATGCATTATTTATTCCCAGTTTTTTGGGAATAACTTTGGGAAAAATTTGAATTTTAACACCAAAAGTCATAGCACCCCTTTTGGGATCAAGACGCACGGTTTGATGTATATATTACCGGGGTTTTCTCAAAGCTGCGGGACGAGTTACGCGCCGAAATTTGGCGGAAGAATAATAAACCCGAAACATAGCGAATAGCTGAGAGGAGTGCCTCGGAGCTGAGCACCCGTGGCACTAATAACATAAAACTACTTGCACTAATAATAGGCTTCAGCTGTTGACAAATGGCTACAAGCAACAAACCAGTCTATACCCACCAGTCCTCCCATTAGCTGGCCTACTCTCCTTGCTTTACCTGTATTTAGCCCAGCCTGCTTACCAGAAGCTGCATTCATCAGCTCCTCTTTGACTGAACGATCCCATTTCCCATAGTTTTCCATACTCCTTACTAAAATGAAACAGACAATTAATAACTGTGCTCTTTAAACAACTGTTATAGACCACTGTGGCCCAGAATTATATGTTTCCATTCGCGCGTCTATTTTTTCTCATTAGTTATTGTTTTCATACAGCTGGGGATTGTCACGAGAACCGATACTTCGGTACCAAGTCGATGTCGAGACGCAAAAAATACGTCGGTACCTGCATTGTCGGTGCCCTGATTACTGGATATACAACTTTCCCCTCTGAGCGTCTTGTCGAGTCCTGTCGGGTTACCGGGGCAGTACACGCGCGAGTCGGTGTGAACACAGAGTTTAACATGAGTTTATTGTGCAATCATTTTAATGCAGGCATCGGATTTTGAACTATTCAAGTATCTGATGAAGCTGTTGTTATTACGAATTGCACTTTTCAAACATCAGCTGTTACAGTCATGGATTTGCTTTTCTATTGTTAAATTTCTATTTTGTTTTTCTCTCCTAGGAACAACTGCTTAATCATCTTTTAGAAAGACTTCGCTCTCGATTGGAACATATTGTGGGACGCATGCCTCTGGACCTGGACTTCTTAGAGTTCACTTGCACACAAGAACTTGTGTTCTTAAATGCTGTATCCAGTCAAGTAACTGTCCAGCTATTTTAGATGCACTGACACAGCTACACAGTCTCATCAATTTGGAAGAAGACAAAAGGGAGCAACACATTTCAGTTGTGCAGTTTGAGCAAGGACCAGCATTGAGTGGGAAAACAGTGGACTTCCTTATGCAGACCACTTCAGCGTTGTTGTTCCACACACAGCATGCCCACTGACCGATGGACAACTGACAGCTTTTAGAGCTGCAGTTCAGCCAAGAGCTGCATCCCAGTCCTATGGCAGTGATATTTACATTGCTGCTGTTCAGTTTTGTGAGCAGTTTCTTGATCTCTGAATGGAACTGATCAGATAAGACTTCAGTTTTGAGTTATGTGTTGATATTTTAATGTTTTCGCAGACTTTTGTTCCCTTCAGTTCTATCAGTGAAAAGTACAAGTGCACTTTAAACTCCTGCATTAATGGTTTATTAAAGTGCAGAAATTGTTACAAGGAATACATTAAGCTGCCAATCATAAAATGCATGTAACTTAACATACTGCATTTTTAAAATAAAAACTAAGGTTGAGATTTAATGTAATAATAACAATATAGCAGCCCTTGGCATCAATAATTGCAGCGTTGAGTTCGACAGGCACGTATTTTTATTATCCTTCGGTACCGTGAAACCGAAAAAATCAGCAGCAAGAAGAAGAAGAATACAGTTCATCGCATATCAAAATACACATAAGCATTTAAGATTCACGCCAAACACAACATCAACCGGCAAACACTTCTCTATCTTAAAAACACACATTCATCATCGCACCGGCCACAATAATACTCAACATTTACATAAACCTACAAGTTTCATAAACCCACACACCATAACAATACG
>NW_019525008.1:26939-27877 GCF_002814215.2 Seriola lalandi dorsalis | reverse complement strand
GTGGGAAGTGAAGCAGTCAGGTTATATAAGTGCTCAGGTGTTTATTAATCCAGTGGAAACTGAGAGGCTGAGTGAAGACTCCTGAGGTGAGTGACTGTGTGTGTGTGTGAGTGACTGTGTGTGTGTGTGAGTGACTGTGTGTGTGTGTGTGTGTGTGTGTGTGTGTGTGTGTGTGTGTGTGTGTGTGTGTGTGTGTGTGTGCGCCCAGTCAACGTCTTTTTAAGGAAAAAAACATGAAGGTTCCAGACTGTGATTCATCAGCTGTCAGATTCCAGCTGGACCTCATCTTCATCACCTTCATCATCACCCTTCACCTGTTCATCTTCTCACCTGTTCATCTCTTCACCTGTTTATCTCTTCACCTGTTCATACCTTCACCTTTTATCATCTCACCTGTGCATCTTTTCACCTGTTCATCCTCTCACCTGTTCATCCTTTAACCTGTTCATCCTTTCACCTGTTCATCTCTTCACCTGTTCATCCCTTCACCTGTTATTATCTCACCTGTTTATCTCTTCACCTGTTTATCTCTTCACCTGTTCATCCCTTCACCTTTTATCATCTCACCTGTGCATCTCTTCACCTATTCATCCTATCACCTGTTCATCCTTTAACCTGTTCATCCCTTCACCTTTTATCATCTCACCTGTTCATCTTCTCACCTGTTCATCTTCTCACCTGTTCATCTTCTCACCTGTTCATCTCTTCACCTGTTTATCTCTTCACCTGTTCATCCCTTCACCTTTTATCATCTCACCTGTGGATCTCTTCACCTGTTCATCCTCTCACCTGTTCATCCTTTCACCTGTTCATTCTCTTCACCTGTTCATCTGCTCACCTGTTCATCCCTTCACCTGTTATCCTTTCACCTGTTCATCCTCTCATCTGTTCATTTCTTCACCTGTTCATCTCTTCACCTGTTCATCCTCTCACCTGTT
>NW_019525008.1:24039-24120 GCF_002814215.2 Seriola lalandi dorsalis | reverse complement strand
GGGTTTTATTACTGTCCACTGGAAAGCATGTAACTCCAAATTTGGTGATCGTGAATTTCCCGGGGGGGGGGGGGGGGGGTT
>NW_019525008.1:23043-23776 GCF_002814215.2 Seriola lalandi dorsalis | reverse complement strand
CAGTAACCATCAGTAACCATCAGTAACCAGTAACCATAAAAAATCATCAGACTAATGAACCCTCACAGATAATTAAGTCCAAACTATAGAGCAGTGAAATGAGTCGGACTGTGAATCAATAAACTTCATGTTCAAACAAACACAAGCAGCTAATGAAGCTAACGACAAACGGACACAATGTTTTATTCTGAAAAACCACAGTTTGTTTTTATGTTTGGTTGTTTTAATCATCGGAGTCGGATCTGATGATGATGATGATGATGATCCTCAGAGTCTCTCTCACACACACACACACACACACACACACACACTTTGAGAGCATGGGCAGGCTGAGTCCAGACATGGTTTGTGCTGTGACATCATCATGTGTCCTCTCTGTGACATCATCATCATCGTGACTGATGAACACTCGGCTGCTTCAGACACAAAGAGCTTTAATTCACTCACCTGCCGACTCACGCATCCTCTAACCTCGTTTCCTCCAGGAGACATTTCACCTCAGGGGAGAAGAAGAAGAAGAAGAAAAAGAAGAAGAGAAGAAGGAGAAGAAGAAGGAGAAAAAGAAGAAGAGAAGAAGGAGAAGAAGAAGGAGAAAAAGAAGAAGAGAAGAAGGAGAAGAAGAAGGAGAAAAAGAAGAAGAGAAGAAGGAGAAGAAGAAGGAGAAAAAGAAGAAGAGAAGAAGGAGAAGAAGAAGGAGAAAAAGAAGAAGAGAAGAAGGAGAAGAAGAAGGAGA
>NW_019525008.1:20663-22588 GCF_002814215.2 Seriola lalandi dorsalis | reverse complement strand
CGTGTGTGCGTGCGTGTGCATGTGTGTGTGTGTGTGTGTGTGTGTGTGTGTGTGACAGTGGGGTCATGGGAAGCAGCAGCTTCTTTAATCACATGTATTTGTGTTGTGGATCAAAGGATCTTTCAGAGGTTTGAGAAACTGAAGATATGAATCCTCAGTGAGGGAACTGTCCTCCATCAGTCTGAGGATGTTGTTTCTCTTCAGAGATTGTTTTTACACCATCATCTTCCTCATGTTGACTCTTCATCCTCAGCTGATGTTGGTCGGTTTCGCTGATGCTGAAAATCCACCTGAAGAACGAGCAGCGAGCTGACAGAGCGCTGGCTCGTCTCAGACCGGCCCTGTAGGTCATATCCAACTGATAATGGTGCCAAACACACACACACACACACACACACACACACACACACACACACACACACACACTGTGTTTTGGCCTCGAGCTCGTTAGTGACGAGGCTGAAAAAGAAGCTGAAGCAGCAGCGAGCGCTCTGTGAGGGGGAAACAAACACCTCGACAACACGACACGACGGGTCCGTCCACCAATCACAGCCTCACAGGAACACAACAGGAAGTGAGTGGAAACACAGATCACACTGAGCTGAGGGAGCTGGTCCAACATGTCTGACACAGACACCAACATGTGATCATGTGACCAAAGTAAAGTAAAAACATTCAAACACTGAGTTTGATCAATGTCGAGAGTTTATCATTAATCAGTTTTGTATTGGTGATCAGTTTTAGCCTCTTTGATCCAGATGGGATCAACTGGCATTCCATAAGATTTATATATATATTTATATATATATATAAATATTAATGTAAATAGAGTTTCATTTCAAAGTAATTTCCTCAAACAGCTGATCGCTGCAGTTTTCAGAGCATCTGCTGGGGACTATTTTCAGCAGTGGATGAATCCACATTTAGTGTGTTTAGTTTCTGGTGTGTGGCTCAGAAGAAGAAGAGGAATGTGAGTATCTCTACACTCACATTCCTCCATACATTAAACCACCTATAGAGAGTAGCAGCACATATGGAAAAGATGAGCTGAGGAACTGCTGGACACTGTGTTCAGTTTTCTTCTGTCATGTGACGAATGAGTCGACGTCACGCAGACTTTAAATTCCTCACAGAGAGCGGCGGGTCAACACGGCAGCTCACAGACTGAGAGGAGAGATAAGAAGAGGGGGATGATGGGAAAAAAGATTTAGAGGGTGGGGAGAGAAGAAGAGGCGGAGGAGTGTTCTCTACAGTCGACAGGTGGAGCTTCATGTTTCCTGTGATGTCTGTGAACAGAACAGAACAACACTGTGGTGGAACCACGTTCCTTTCATTCTCCACAGGAAATAAAATATCTACAGTCACATGATCACGTTGATGTTTATCTACATTTGAAGAAGCTGAAGATCCGATCATCAATAAATATTCTGTCCTGGAGAGAGCTGATAAAAGTAATGATCAGAGTCATGTTGATTTCCAAACATGAATCACGCATCAAGTAACACTCAAGAAAACATTCCACCTTAAAAGATGGCGGAAGCTGCGGTTGCCTCGGAGCTGCTCCGTCACAGCAACATTCACTCTGATCAAACTGACCTGGATTTCTTCTCACTGGTACGAGGTGGCTTTGATTTTTACAGAATTATACAATACAATTATCCTGCGGTTGTGATGCAGAAACCAAACCAGTAAAAACATCGAAACATTCTTCGCAATTTTTAAAAAAGCTGCAGTGAAATCAGGTTTTTTAGCTGCAACAATCCAGAAACAGCTTGTAAGATCCTGGAGGGACTGATTTTTGATGTTTGGCTAATGTTAGCATATTAGCAGTTAGCTAGCTTTCACAAATGAAAACACAGTTGTGTTAGCAAGTGATGATGTCATGATGATGTCATGGGACAGGGCGGAATCTACCTCCTGAGTGG
>NW_019525008.1:2692-12149 GCF_002814215.2 Seriola lalandi dorsalis | reverse complement strand
AAACAACCACAGAGACAAAACAACCACAGAGAGACAAAACAACCACAGAGACAAAACAACCACAGAGACAAAACAACCACAAAGAGACAAAACAACCACAAAGAGACAAAACAACGACAGAGAGACAAAACAACCACAGAGACAGAACAACCACAAAGAGACAAAACAACCACAAAGAGACAAAACAACCACAAAGAGACAAAACAACCACAAAGAGACAAAACAACCACAGAGACAAAACAACCACAAAGAGACAAAACAACCACAAAGAGACAAAACAACAACAAAGAGACAAAACAACCACAAAGAGACATAACAACCACAGAGACAAAACAACCACAGAGAGACAAAACAACCACAGAGAGACAAAACAACCACAGAGAGACAGGAAGTGACTCCAGACAGAGACCTGCTGCGTCCTTCATGGTCATTTTGAGTCTCTTTGAGTCCAGATGTTTTGGTTCCATGTAGGAGGGCTGGGGGCCCATTGTCTCCTAATCTGTCCACACCTGCAGGAGACGCTGATCCTCTCACTCTTTAAGTTTTGCTTCGTCCACCTGAACAGATGTTTGTAGGATTGATTCTCTGGTCCTCAGTCAGTGTGAACAACATGATGTTAATACAACATGTAACTGTATGTAGCACAGTCACATGACTGATAGAAGTGGTTCATCTCCACTGACTGACTGATCCTCTGAGTCCACAGAACCAGAACCACTGGTCTTCATCTATAGAGCCATTAATTAAAGCTAATGAACTGGAGAGGAAGTGGACTCAGGTTCTTCCTGTCTCTGCAGGTCTTGGATTACTGGGTGTTTGGTCGGATCTTCTGTGACATCTGGGCGGCGGTGGATGTGCTGTGCTGCACGGCGTCCATCATGTCTCTGTGCGTCATCTCCATCGACCGTTACATTGGCGTCCGCTACCCGCTGCAGTACCCGACCATCGTCACAGAGAAGCGGGCACTGCTCGCCATGCTGGGGGTCTGGATCCTCGCCATCGTCATCTCCATCGGCCCGCTGCTGGGCTGGAAGCAGCCGCCGTCACAGGTACTAAAGTCAGTACAGCAGTGGGCAGCCACATGTTTACTCACACTAACTAACATTTAGCAGAATACTAACTAAACTAACTACTAATAACTAGAGCCTCCTCCAGTCAAACTAGTCCAGGTCACATCCTGTTCACCCAGTCAGAGAACATATCAACCATCTGAGTGAAGTCTGGAGTAATGGCTCAGGTCACACTGACCTTTGACCTTTGGCCTTTGACCACCAAAGTCTAATCAGTTCATCCTTGAGTCCAGGTGAAGGTTTTATTATAATACAATACAAAGGTTTTATTGACCCTGTAATGTTGCTGCATCACCTGCCTGAATATTGGCTCAGTATTGATTAAAATAATCATGATTATGATTTTTGCCATTATCTTCGTAGCTCTAACTCAGATACCTGAAATTAAAAGATCAGGATCAGGATCAGGATCAGGATCAGGATCAGGGCCAAAAGAACTGGCTCATCACTAGTGGTAAATAGGTTCATGTTAAAATATTAAAGTGATGAAAGTGGAAAGATCCCAAGAATCGGAAAAATAAAACCGTAGACTTATTTCATTTAATATTCTTTCTGTTAAAATAGATTTTTATAAAACTGGTAAAATCCTGTCGTTCAGGAGCTGGTTCAGGTTTCAAAGTCCAGTTACTGGTTTGGAAGCTTTGTGGATGATGAGCAGTGGATATAAACCCAGGAAGAGTCAGAGAGTTTTTTTCAGTGTGTCAGATGGACTCAGGTCCCTCCGCCCACCATGTTCCCACTGCATCAGGATCTGGATGCTGTTCAACTCTATTGATTATATAAAGCTGGAGGTTTTAGATGACTAGTTTTCACACTAGTTACTGAATTTACTGAAGTTCACTGTTTCATTTCCCTCATTAAAATATATGAGTTCACTTTTTAATAAACTCACAGCTGCTGAAACAATTGTAGGGTTATTAAAATAGTTGCTGATGAACTTCCCATCAGGCGACTAATCGACTAACTAACTAAGCTCAAGCTCCTCCCCCACGCCTGCAGACAGACTGAGGTTGTGTGTTGTTGTTGTTGTTGTCTCTGTTGTTGTTGTTGTCGCTGTTGTTGTTGTTGTTGTCTCTGTTGTTGTCGTCTCTGTTGTTGTCGTCTCTGTTGTTGTCGTCTCTGTCATTGTTGTGGTTGTCGTGTCATGTGACGATGCTCTGCCCCTCCCCTCCCCCCTCCCCCTCCCCCTGCAGGATGACACCACCTGTCAGATCACAGAGGAGCCGTTCTACACCCTCTTCTCCTCCCTGGGCTCCTTCTACATCCCGCTGGCCGTCATCCTGGCCATGTACTGCCGCGTCTACGTCGTGGCCAAACGCACCACAAAGAACCTGGAGGCCGGCGTGATGAGGGAGCGGCAGGAAGACTCCAACGAGCTCACCCTGAGGATCCACTGCAGGAACCAGCAGGTCCACGAGCTGTGCCCGGGGGCGTCGGCCGGACGCAGCACGCTCTCCGTCAAACTGCTCAAGTTCTCCAGAGAGAAGAAGGCCGCCAAGACGCTGGGCGTGGTCGTGGGCATGTTCATCCTGTGCTGGCTGCCCTTCTTCCTGGTCCTGCCCCTTGGTACGTGCTCTCCCGTACACCTGTCCAGTCCTCGACAGACCACATGACACACACAGGTGTCTAGTTACAGTGAAGTTCAGTTGAAACACTGTTTCCTCAGGTAGTGGGCGGGGCCTGTAGCTCACCTGTAGAAGCTAACAGGTGTTTATCTTAGAGCCTCATTTCGATCCGCTCCAGTTTACCCTGCTACACTTACTGCAGCACACTGTTAATACAAACTATACACTTCCTGTAAGCTTTTCAAATGAAAAGCCCCCCAGCATTTCAGCGGGCAGAAACCCTGCATTTCTTATCAGATCAATTATCATATTATTATCAAAGATATTGTGATTATTTTGACACATTGTGACACAAGTCATTTTTTCCTAATAAAAATGATGATGTGAGACACACAGCTGTTTAAAACAGATGTTCAGCCTCACACTCCTGCATGTGTGATTCAGGGCCCGTCTGTAAATCAGAGCGTCTACATGTCTCCAGGTTACATAAAACTGTTGCTTCATCACAGTAATGACTAAATAATCACTTTTATCAAAGAGAAAAACTTTTCTTCAAAAACATTTGAAACGAGCCAGAAACACGTTGATGTAACAAGGACTCCTCTAATTGATCATGATCAGCAGGTGATTACTTGAACTTTCTTAATTTCTCAGGCAGATTAACAACTGTCATTTGCATATTGATCACATGATTAACTAACAGCTGCTCTGATTGGTCAGAGAGACTTCCTCAGGTAACACACCTGCTGAGAGTCTGAGGCTTCACATCGTCCTGAACACATTGAACTCTTTACTTTGAGCAGCTGTTCATGCTAACGTTAGCTCTGTAGCATTAGTAGATACAAATAGCTCCTTTAAAGGGGGGGGGGCTGGATCCAGAAACACTTTGGATTTCTTCATATTTGAAATATTTGACCTGAGCAGCGATGCCTCAGGTCGTACGTCACCGGCCAATCAGCAGCCAGAGTTTCCGGGACACGACCCAGCAGTGACTTGTTTCTCAGAGCGCTTGCAGTGACACAGAAGTGAAGGACGGGAAGTTCTTCACTGATTTATTTTCTATGTTTGATTTGGACAGTGGAGCCAGACTTTCCCCCCGGCAGCCCAGATTAGGGCTGAGCTCTGATTGGTCCGTTAGACAGGAAGCTGTTTGTGTTCAACACTGAGCAGAATGTGTCACAGACTGATCTGAGATCTGTGCTCTACGTCCTGCAGGGAAACACACAGAGCAGAGAGATTATAGCTGCTGGTCGGCCGGTGGTCGGCCGGTGGTCGGCCGGTGGTCGGCCGGTGGTCGGCTGCAGTATGTAACTGAAACAACAGAACACAGCCCAGTCTCAGGTTCGCTCCTCTTCTCTCCAGCTGCTCGTTTGTCTGCGTTCGTGAGTCCGTCCTGATATTTCCTACTTATCAGAAGATCGTGAGTGCTGCCGTCAAAGAGGAGTCGAAGCTCCTGATTTCCTAAAAAGGTTTCTGGATGGGTTCCTGCGGTCTGTAATCCCGTCTGAGATCAGCTGTAGGCGTTAAGCAGCATCCATCATAACATTTATCTAACTGTAAGACCCGGCTGAGGAGCACACGACCTCTGGACCGCAGCAGATCTCACAGAGAACAGACTGGTTTCAGACCGTGAGCACACTGATCCTCTGATCCTACACAAACAGTCCTGGATCACAGGATTCACACACACGTTTATTTCTGTACAGCAGCAGTGGAGCCTACAAATGGTGATGTTGGTCCACAGACAGAAACTCAGACCAGGTCCTGTCAGAAACCTGTCTGAGGCTGGTTCAACTCTCATCATCATCATCATCACACGTCTGTGTCATATATGAACATCATAGGAACAAGGAGAAACACTGAGTCCTGGTCTCAGTCCTGGTCAGAGTCTGAGTCCTGGTCTGAGTCTGAGTCCTGGTCCGAGTCTGAGTCTGAGCCTGAGTCTGAGTCTGAGTCTGAGTCTGAGTCCTGGTCAGAGTCTCAGTTTGAGTCTCAGTCTCAGTCTCATTCTGAGCCTGAGTCTGAGTCTGAGTCCTGGTCTGAGTCTGAGTCTGAGCCTGAGTCTGAGTCTGAGTCTGAGTCTGAGTCTGAGTCTGAGTCTGAGTCCTGGTCAGAGTCTCAGTTTGAGTCTCAGTCTCAGTCTCATTCTCTGGTCTGAGTCTGAGTCTGAGCCTGAGTCTGAGTCCTGGTCTGAGTCCTGGTCTGAGTCCTGGTATGAGTCTGAGTCCTGGTCTGAGTCTGAGTCTGAGCCTGAGTCTGAGTCTGAGTCCTGGTCTGAGTCCTGGTATGAGTCTGAGTCCTGGTCTGAGTCTGAGCCTGAGTCTGAGTCTGAGTCTGAGCCTGAGTCCTGGTCAGAGTCTGAGTCCTGGTCTGAATCAGAGTCTGAGTCCTGGTCTGAGTCTGAGTCTGACTCTGAGTCTGAGTCCTGGTCTGAGTCTGAGCCTGAGTCTGAGTCCTGGTCAGAGTCTGAGTCCTGGTGTGAGTCTGAGTCCTGGTCTCCAGAGGACACGCCCTGTGGCGCCCCCTCAGGACAGACATGTCCTCTGAGCGTCTGCAGTCTCAGCTGGACGTCCTCTGACTTGAGTTAATGCTGAGTCGCTCAGTGATGCAGTGTTTGCTTTATGCTGAGTCATGATCTGCACTGCGTCCTGAGTCAGTGAGGACAGACTCCGCCCCCTCCACCTCTTAAAGTACTCTGCAGGACACACACACACACACACACACACACACACACACACACACACAGACACACACACACACACACGTGGTGAAGCTGTTGGAGCAGAGCAGATATTTACTGAAACCATCTGCGTGGTTTTCACAGTGATGCATCATGGGTAGGTGTCACATGTTTTTCCCATGATGGACGTCAGGCTTCACGTGGAGTTCTTCATATTTAGTCAGAGACGGCGGCCTGAGGCAGAACGACCTTACAAGTCCATGTTCAGGAGCCCGAGATCTGATCCAACAAATCCTCCGAGATCCTCCAAGATCCTCCGACACACTGAGCATCACCTGGCTCACCTGTGTGTGTGTGTGAGAGTTTGTGTGTGTGTGTGTGCGTGCGTGCGTGCGTATGTGCGTGCGTGTGTGCGTGAGTGCATATGCGTGCATGTGTGTGTGTGCGCGCGCATGCATGTGTGTGTGTGTGTGCATGTGTATGTGTGTTCTTCATGTTGTGATTTTCAAAAGTTTCTTTAGAGAACACCTGATCAGCCTGACGATGAACTGTTTACCTGTGTACCTGTGTTTACCTGCATACCTGTTTACCTGTGTGTCCTCAGGCTCGTTCAACAGCAGCCTCCGTCCTCCTGAAACCTTCTTTAAAGTGATTTTCTGGTTGGGATACTTCAACAGCTGCCTGAACCCCATCATCTACCCCTGCTACAGCCGCGAGTTCAAACAGGTAACATGATGCTAAGCTAACCGGCTGTGCACCTGTGCCTGTTGGGGGAGGGGCCAACACACAGTGAGGGGAGGGGCTACAACATGTGAGAAAACAGGAAGCAGAGCAAGGACGCCACTGTCACATGTAATTGTTGTGTGAGTGCCTGATGCTTGGTGCTAGAGTGATAGCAACACTGATAATAATAATAATAATAATAATAATATTGGTACCATTGATCCTGGTTCTGATAGTTCTGACTGGTTCTATTGGTTCTGACTGGTTCTGATGGTTCTGATGGCTCTGGTGGTTCTGACAGTTCTGACTGGTTCTGATGGTTCTGATGGCTCTGATGGCTCTGGTGGTTCTGACAGTTCTGACTGGTTCTGATGGTTCTGTCTTCAGGCCTTCATCCGGATCCTGCGGTGCCGGTGGAAGAGGAGGCGTCAGTGGCAGGCGTACTATAACTACCGCTGCCAGCAGGGCTCCAACACCTCGTCCTTCCTGAACGGCAGCCAGCAGACGCTGTCCTCCGTCAGCCCCAGCCCGCGCTGCGTCGCCTCCAGGCTTCGCCCCCCGCCCTGGCCCTCCGCCTCCTCCGCTGACCGAGACCTCCTCCCGGGGTCGGCGGGGAGAGGGCGACCGGGCCCGGTGTCCCCGCTCGCTAAGGATGCTGGGACGGTGCCGCAGGCGGTAATGAACGGTCGGAGAGAAGAGCGGCACGGAGCCGGTGCGGGAACGCCGCCGTCTAAACTGTGAGGAGTGGGAGGCGCTGACGGACACACCTGCTTCCTCAGGAAGGACGCACAGGTATTACCGCTGACATCACAGAGAGCTCTGTCCACTCAGGTGTGATGATTGTATCTGTCAGGAGGTTACGACTGTTCCCGCCTCCTGCTCAGCCTTAATAATACACCTGAGGAACAGGGCGGAGCCTCTCACCTGGATCAGCGGTTAACTGTAGGAAAACATCACAACATCCCAAGGTTTCACCTGGTGGTTCCTGCAGATCAGGACCGCCCACTGCTCTGAAGTTTTCCTCCACAGAACACACAGGTGAACCACAACCTTCACTATAAATCAGCACAAACAAACACAGAAGTAAAACTGTTGATGCTAAAGATTCTTCTGAAAACAGAATCACAACAAACCTCAACTTTAAACTTCTGTAACAGTAGAATATTAGAACCATATATTTACCAGGTTTCATGTAATCTACTCTCTTAAAGGGGCAGTCGGGTTCTGGACTAAGTCTGTTGATGTTTGAACTCAACAGTTAAATATATACACCCCTCCCCTCAGTGCTCCTTCAGAAGCTCCGCCCCAAAAACTAACACCTGGGCTAGCTGACCAAAAGAGAAATATGGCAGAATCCAGGGTGTAAAACATCAACAAACACACAAAACAGAGGAGAGGACTGTAGGTTTGTAGCTAAGCTAACAAGGAAGCTAACGTTGCCTAGTATAACATTTCAAATTCATCCACCCAAACAAATCCACCGAGCGAACTTCTGTCTTTAGGTCTTTGTGTCTGAAATGACATGTTGTACTGATAAACACCATGAAACCACCAGACAGCTAACTGTGGCTACAGCTGCTGCTACGCTAACATGCAGAGAGGACCAGATGGTTTCCATAGCAACACACAACCACAACTCTCCTGCTGTTACAGCTAACATCACACCAACAGCAGTTGGTGTGATGTTAGCTGTCACAACCATTAGCAAACAAGACAAAACAAAACTGACCTAGTGTCAAAGCTAATGTTACGGAACAACCTCTGCCTCCGTCTCCGTCCCTCTCTCTGACATCTGTCCTGACCTCTCCTCATCTCTCCGTCTGGACCGTGATGTGAAGTTCACCACGTTAGCACCAGATTACCTCCTCACTGCCCCCCCCCCCTTCTTCTTTCCCTGCTGCTGTGTGTGAGCGCCCCCTGCTGCTGATGGTCTGTGGAGGAACACCACCATGGACCACGAGGAGATATTCACTGAATTTGACTCAATCAATGATTAATGATTAAAAAGTTCCTACAATTAGAATAAATGAATTAACAGGAAACTAAACAGAGAAAAGTATAACCATAAACCTAAAATGGAAATTTAAAAGTCAAATCATTTTCAGTTAATTACAGATGGTTTTTTTTCATATTTATTTATTGGCATGTTAATTTCTTTCTTTCTTTCTTTCTTTTTTGCTAAAGTTTGAAAGAAAATGGAGCGAGAGCGTTCATGAAAAAAGTTCATTCAAAAGTCAGGAAAAGAAATTCAAAAACTCAAACTGAAAAGAAAGCTTAATAATAAAAAAAAGTATGAATGTGAAATTAATTTTAAAGTTGATTTTTAAAGTTGAATATTTTACATCAACAAACTGTCAGTTCTTGCTGGTGAGTGAGCTAACAAGCTAATGAACTATAAACTGCAACATCAGTTAAGTAATGTTAGCTTCAAGCTAAACACTAGCTTTACTGTTAGCTCAAACACACTCAAATACTGCTGAACAAAATAACGCTCTTATTTCTTGTTTTCCTTCTGTATATTTATTTGTTTATGATGCTAAAGGGCTAAAGACAATGCTAAAGTTAAAATTAACTGAAGAAATTAAAAACAAAAGAAATAAAAAGTCAACAGGAAACTAAGTTGAAAAAAGAAAAAGACTAAAATAAAAAACAAAAAATTTAAATTATCTTGAAATTCACTGTAATTCTGTAAATATGGAGATTTTGTTTGTTGTTATTTTTACCGTCTGTCATTATTCTGCTGAACGGCATCAGAATTCTGTCCTGACATATTAAATATAAAATATTATTATTGTATTATACTGAAGACTGACACTCTCCTAATTTAAAAAATGTTATGATTCCTTTTCTTGACAGTAACTTCACGTTTAATTTCAATCATTATTGTAATTAATATTTATTAATTGTCATATGCAAATTGTATTTTGGTGAAAGCTGTCCTGTCACTGAGCATACTAGAACTCCTATTGTGAAAGTGTCCCCTCAGAGAACTCTTATTGTGAAGGTGTCCCCTCAGTGACCATAATATGACTCTTATTGTGAAAGTGTCCCCTCACAGGACTATTGTGTAGGAACTGCACTGACTGTTTTCACATTCACTTTAATACAGTGTGATTACAGCAGCCTCTGGTGGACTTCAGAGGAACTGCAGCTGCTGTTGGTCTGAACTGATTTTACTCTGAAAAGCTGTTTAAATGTTTTTGTTTTCTCTTTTGATGGGGCTAGGCTAACAGTTCAGTCCCCCCTGCTTCCAGTGTTTGTGCTAAGCTAGGCTAACAGTTCAGTCCCCCCTGCTTCCATTGTTTGTGCTAAGCTAGGCTAACAGTTCAGTCCCCCCTGCTTCCAGTGTTTGTGCTAAGCTAGGCTAACAGTTAAGTTCCCCCTGCTTCCAGTGTTTGTGCTAAGCTAGGCTAACAGTT
>NW_019525008.1:1781-2520 GCF_002814215.2 Seriola lalandi dorsalis | reverse complement strand
AATAACTTTGAAGTGTTGTGTTGTAATTACATATGATATTGATCTGATTCAGTGTGATTTCACTTCCTGATTATGTCTTCATCTGATGTCCCTCCAAAATAAAGCTCCAGAGAAAATAGAGGCTACAGAACTGTTTTTTCTTTTAAAGCCTCCGTCACTTTATCAATCACTTTTTCCTCTCCTCATCACTGATTGGCCCAGGACATGATGAGAATATTTGATTTGTTGTTAAATTTAACCTTTACTGTCATTTCAGCACCTGCAGCCCAGGTGTGTTCCTGATCTCCTCACCTGATGCTCATAGAGTTGGTGAATCCGTCCTGAACCTCCTACTCAACATTTGTATAGATTTGTTTTTAATGCGAATCTCTTCCTGTTCATGTGACGTCACAACAACAAGTCTGAACTTTTCCTGAGAATATTCACTTCCTGTCCAGAGCCGATATCAACATGTTGTCTTTACCTTTATGTAGGTGACTGTCAAAATAAACACCTCAGAGTGGAGGAGCTGCTCTGCAGAGTCTGTGGTGGCTCTTAAAAGAGCCTTTGGTTGATCCGGTTCGGGTCGGGTCCACTTCACTTCTTGGCCTTCTTGGCTGCGGGTTTCTTTGCCGGAGCTTTCTTGGCCGCGGGCTTCTTGGCGGCCTTTGGCTTCTTGACGGCCGCCTTCTTGGGGCTCTTCTTGGGGCTCTTCTTGGGCAGCTTCTTGGCGGGCTTCTTGGCCGGAGCTTTCTTCGGG
>NW_019525008.1:0-630 GCF_002814215.2 Seriola lalandi dorsalis | reverse complement strand
CCGCTACAATAGAAACAGCACGTGAATGATGTTTATCTGACAGTGGCGTGACGTCATGACGCTGGAACAAACAATCAGCTGTGAAAACAGGAAACAAGTCAGTGACACGTTATCACTGAGTTTACTGACATACTGTATTTAACAGGCATCAATAATATAACTGGCAAACTGACAGGTTTCTTCTCCCAGTGTGATCCTACATTCAATGTGCAACGTGTGTGTATATCTATATATATATATAGATATATATACAGTATATATACAGCAGCATTGAGATGTGTGTGTTGACTGCAGAAGACTTCGTCTGGACGATCACACCTTTGTTCTTGGAGACAACCTCGGTCCTTTTGTCCTTTGTCCCTCTCTGGATTTATGCCAGTGAAGCGTCTAAGATCAGAGTGGGGTTGCAACAACAGACCTTTTTGTGTACATTCAATTAAATTCAATGAATTGTTTATTTGTCTTCTTCATTGCAAAAATAATAATAATGACAATAAAGTGACATCAAATGGAAATTATAATAAAGCCTTAGTCCAATAAAATACCGTGTCTGCCTCACTTGGAGGGGAGGGTGAGGTACAGAGGTAGGTGTGTGTGTGTGTGTGTGTGTGTGTGTGTGTGTGTGTGTGT
>NW_019525007.1:236061-237741 GCF_002814215.2 Seriola lalandi dorsalis | reverse complement strand
AAGATTATTGAGGGCACAAATTAATCATAGGCTTGGTTGGCCACTGATCATAGGAAGTGAGTTTTTCTTCCTAAGGGCTGAAGATCAGAGGGCTGAATTTAATGTTCATTTCCGCAGAGTGGAGAGGAAGATGATGAGGACCAAGATGGAGAAGGACGCAAAGGACGCAAAAAGATCCGCAAAATCCTGAAGGACGACAAGCTGCGGACGGAGACGAGAGATGCTCTGAAAGAGGAGGAGGAGAGGAGGAAACGTATAGCTGAGAGAGAGGCACTCAGGGAGAAACTACGAGAGGTAAAAATGAGAAGTCCTGCTGTTCTTCTGAAGCACAGACTGTAGGTTAAAAGCTACGAACTGTTAAATTCACTAGTGTTGAGTAATCTGTCAAACCTACATGCAAGCTAAAAATGTTGAAAACCCCTTTTAGTACTGTGATACAATTTCAGGAATTTCACCCAGGAAAGTAGTTCTTAGAGGAGGTAATGTGTAGAACTGTATTGTGTCGATTAGAGCTGCAACAATTCGTTTATTGACTGAAAATCGATCTAATTATGATAACGAATTAATTGCACGAAAAGCCTTTTTTCAGGCAAAAATGTCAATCGATGGTTTCAGTTTCTCAGATGGGAGGATTTGCTGTTTATTTCTTCTTATGTTACAGTAAACTAAATATTTTTGCAATTTTTTGTTAAAAAAAACAAGCATTTTGATTTGATTGTAAAAATATTGATTATTTTTTATTTATTTATTTTCCCCCCACTATTTTACTAAGTTATTAATTGAAAAATAACTGGACAAATAATCAGCAATGAAAGAAATCACTAGTTGCAGCCCTAGCATATGTGGAAAAGACATGTCTGCTGTAGAAGTATGTGAGAAACGGCGTAGGATCCAATCTACTCAATTTAAAGTCCGGAATTTATTCATCAAAGTGTGAGAAACAGCTGGAGTGGCTTAAGTCTGTGTGATTAGTCCATTGTCTGAAACCTATAGTCAGTATAAACTTGATGAGATTGTAAAATAACAACATAATTAACTGTTAAATTTTCTACTGAAATATCTCATTTTTTTTAGAGGAGCATGTCGGTAACTTTGGGTCACAACATATAAGGTCATGTGTTTGCCAGTAGGGAGACTGAAGAGCATCAATTGTATCTGTATGTTTTAAAATAGCCAACAGCAATTAGTCTCATTAGCTTTCCTCGCCTTAAATCCAGATATAAACGCATCTGGACAGACAGATGAGCACACACGACAAAACTGAATGCACCTCTGGTCAGTATCACCAACATGTTAAGTAGTTACAAATCGTTTCCATTAAAAAAAGTTATCTGTTTTAGCCAAAGACCATGAAGAATAAAGCCAATTAATGTCAAAAATAGAACTTATTCACTAATTAAACTATAATGAAATGTTGACATGTAAAAAAAGGTGGGGCGCCCCGGTGGCTCAACTGGTAGAGCGCATATGACTTAGCCACTGCGGTAAAGAGTGAGCCTATGTGTTCAAGTCCGACCCATGGCCCTTTGCTGCATGTCATCCCCTCTCTCTCCCCCCAACTTCCTGTCACTCTCTCACTGTCCCTATATGAATAAAGGCAAAAAAAGAAAAAAACATGTATCCTGAGGATATGAAAAGAACTATCAGACTTTCAGGTAATAGTTGATTGACCCTACTTTC
>NW_019525007.1:206386-235255 GCF_002814215.2 Seriola lalandi dorsalis | reverse complement strand
GTCTTGATCCAGTCCGAACTCTGGAGCAGTTTGTTTTTGGTGTGAAAGAGTTCTGAACTTGATCTGACCCCACTAGCGCAGGGGAACTCACAAGTTTGAGCTAGACGGTTCCCGCAACCTTCTTCCTGTTTTTACTTTCCTGCTCCAGCCAGACAATCTGATCAATAAGCGGAGTGAACGCTCTCACATGGTTTGTAATGGTGCATTTTGGTTCACTTGATTGTTTTCTCTGTGTGAAAGCAAACTGAACCAAGGGGAAAATGCTACAAGTCAACTCATCAACTGAATCGGACCAGGGCAAACAAACTTTAGGTGTGAAAAAGCCCTAAAGCTGCACAATATGAAACAAGGAAGGAAACTTTCCATCTTAAACAGTTCAATATGTATCTAGATACATGGTAAACAAACCCTGATGAATGAATCAGTATCTGAATAGCTGTGTTAACTGAAGTCCTCTTTTTGTCCTATAGGTGGTGACCTTCCTTCATACTTTGCTGCTTTGTGAGAAGCTCGACTTCACTACAGCACTGGTGGTTTGTCCCCTGAACACTGTTCTCAATTGGCTCAATGAATTTGAGAAGTGGCAAGCAGGAATGAAGGATGATGAGAGTTTAGAGGTGAAGAATGGCTTTTTGTAAAATTTCAGGTTCTTCCTATTTGACAGTGGTGTGGTATTTGTTTTTTGGTTTTTATGTGTGTGTATGTGCGTGTGCATTTGTTTTCTGATTCATGACCTTTTTATCTTTTCAAAGATGTCTACACAACATATTGATATTTGCTGTGTTTAACAGGTGACTGAGCTGGCTACAGTAAAAAGGCCACAAGAGCGAGCATATGCCCTCCAGCGATGGCAAGAGATGGGCGGCATTATGATCATCGGCTATGAGATGTATCGAAACCTGACGCAGGGCAGGAACATCAAGAGCAAGAAACTCAAAGAGACCTTTCAAAAGACACTGGTAGATCCAGGTATGGTGCTGCGTAATGCTGCTATGTGTTAGAACTGCATGTTAAAGTATGTAGGAGCTCTAATGAGACGGTGAAAAAAAAAATGTATCTGATATATTCAGTTCTGATTTGATTTGACTTTTTCACCTTTGTTATAAGCCGGCCTAATGAATGTCTGTTGACTTGATTGATTTTTAAACGTGTTTCCAGCTGTTCTCTCTCTTGTCCTCAAGCTTCTCTTTTTCCTCGTTCACTTACACCAGGTCCAGACATGGTGATCTGTGATGAAGGCCACATCCTGAAGAATGAGGCATCTGCGGTGTCCAAAGCAATGAACAGTATCAGGACGAGGAGGAGGATTGTTCTGACTGGAACGCCTCTGCAAAACAACCTTGTTGAATGTGAGACTGCCTTGGTCGCAATCCTTATTAAAAAAAGACAGACAAATAGTGTGGTTTTCTTTAAATGATTTTATGTATCTAAAACTTGTAATCTCTGTCTCCTTACCAGACCACTGCATGGTGAACTTTATCAAGGAAAACCTACTTGGATCAATTAAGGAGTTCAGGAACCGCTTCATTAACCCCATCCAGAATGGTCAGTGTGCCGACTCCACACTACATGATGTCCGGATCATGAAGAAGAGGGCTCACATCCTCTATGAGATGCTGGCCGGCTGTGTCCAGGTAAGAAAAAAACTGTCTGACACAATTGCCTCAGGTTCTCTTTGACCGCCTCTTCTTTGTCTCCTAATGCAACTCATTTATTTCTTCTTCCCACAGAGGAAGGATTACACAGCGCTCACCAAGTTCCTGCCTCCAAAACATGAATATGTGTTGTCAATAAGAGTGACGCCAATCCAGTGCAAACTCTACAGATACTATCTGGAGCACTTCACAGGTGAGAACCATGCTCTATTATGTTTTTCTTTTTGTTTGTTTTTGATGCACAGCAGCAAAGGGTGTTGAGAGAGACAGTGCCATGTGATTGCTTGGTCCAAACTATTCTGGTCTTTTTGGGTGTTTGGAGCAGCACAGCCTCTAGGGGCTGCTAGTAGGGCTTTTACAGAATCAGGTCTGATTGCCCAGACAGGGGTTTAGCCTAGTCTTAGACTAAAACAAAATTCAATTGAAAATTCCACTGGAAAACATGCGTAGGCTAGGACGAGGCTAAATCCTACTGCAGGAGTCTTGTTTCTCTTAAAATTGCTCTCTTGACTGGATGTCAGAGACGGTTTTTAGATAAATGGAAAGCCTTTCTGGTCTCTCACTTTTTCATACTGTATTGTTAAGTCGTTTAGTGGACTTTTCTCTCTGAATGTGGCCCTGTGTGTGTGTGTGTGTGTGTGTGTGTGTGTGTGTGTGTGTGTGTGTGAGAGAGAGAGAGAGTGGCAGCTGGCAGAGTGCCGCAGGCAGGGTTTAAGCCCAGTTTCCCACGTCTCCCTAATGAAGAGCTCTGGGAGAGAGGGAACAGAGGGTGGGGGGTAAAAGGGGGGGTGGGGGCATAAAGGAAAGGGAAAGAAATTTTGAGGCAGGCGGGGCCAGAGGTTTTACACCAAAAGCGAAAACAAAGAACAGGAGAGCCGGTATGTAAGAAGAGGAGTGGGGGGGCACATTGGTGGTATGTGCTGTGGCTCATTAGGCTGGGTTGTCCACAGGGCACAGTGCTGATGTTGTGACTCTGGCTCTGGATCTCCACAGTGGTGTGTTTGGACCTGAGACCACCAGTCAGTCTACAGGGTGGGAATGGCCTCAAATGTTCCCTCCTTTTGCCGCTACTTATGTTAAACCCACCATAACTTCTGACCCCCCAGGGTCAGTGCAGACCAACTTGCAGAGCAGGTACAATGTTATCATTTCAGCAGCTGCCCCTTTACTCCAATCTGTCCATAGTCAGGTGGTTAGGGGTAGAGAGTTTTGTTGCAATACGTTTTCCACTCTCGTCAGTATGTATGAAGAGATTGAGGGCATGCTGTCAAGTACATAATGCAAACACACATCCATCTTCCTCCTCACACTCTTTCCCTTGTGTGCAGGTGTGGGGAATGCTTTGGAGGGGGGCCGGGGCCGTGCGGGGACCAAACTCTTCCAGGATTTCCAGATGCTCAGCAGAATCTGGACCCATCCCTGGTGCCTTCAGCTGGACTACATCAGTAAAGAAAACAGGGTAGGGCTGTGGAAGACGAGACTAAACCACACTAAACACTAACTCAAAAACTGGTAATACATTAGCACAAATCACACACACTGTGGGGAAACAATAGAAACACAGTGCTGACAGGTCATGCACTAGGGGAGAACAACAGACACATTGCCACTGCGGCAGAATTTTTCCCTTATGCATCATTTCTGCTATCCACAATCCAGCTCTCAGTGTTTGCTTGACCTATATCACCACACAGTGGAGCCTCACACAAGTGCACTCTCTTGCAGGGTTTCTTTGACGAGGACAGTATGGACGAGTTCATTGCCTCAGAAACAGAAGAATCTTCGATGAGCATGACCTCCGAGGATGAGAAGACGAAAAAGTAAAATCATATTCACTTCCTTTTTTTTTTTTTGTACATGTAAGTGGAGGTGACCTCATTTAACTGCCCCTCTCTATTTCATCTGTTACTCTCGCTGACCTCGTCTCTTCCACTGTTCCTCTTCTCTAATAGGAAAAAGAAGCAAGGGAAGGGAAAAAAGAAGGGATCTGATGACTCGGACAGTGATGATGTGGAGGTCATCAAGGAGTGGAACACCAGCTCTCGGGGCAGAAACGGAGAGGGCAGAAACAGAGCAGAACCTGTCGAGGAACGTAAGTCTGGTGTATTCACTACATATTAAGGACCAGAGTTGTACGTATGCAACCTTCCTTTGTAAAACATGTGATGCAATTCACCACTTATTTCCATGTATCAGGGATAGTAGCTTCACAGAAGCCAGCCTTGATGATGCAAGCTCAACGTTTTTTTTCCTAGATTTCCTGAAAAATATCCACTTAGAATTGATTGAGCTGGAAGCCAGAAATTTAGGACATATTATGGACTTCAGGGACTAGTTTTAAATTACAACAATAAGCAACATAATGTTTTAAATTTTGAACTATACTAATTTTGTAGTATTTAGGTTTGTGGTTCTGAGTGGTAAAAGGTGATCCGGTTGGCTGAAAAGCATTGATTACACCCCTAACCCAAGTAAATGCCCTTTGAGTTGGCTTTGCCTCACTTTAGAGGTCACTATATTACAAATGTCATTGTATTATTACATTTATAATGTTGGGAAAAATTATAAAGCTGGTGTCATATTAAAATGCATGAATAGATTAGTTCAAAAGTAAACACAAAAAGACGGCAAGCTTTAGGAACTTGATAGAGCAGATAAACATATGGAAAACAGAATAAATATTTAATGACATTCCTGCTTTAGTAACAACATCTGCACACACTGCAGCTGGAGTCTAGCAGAAAAAAACAGTGAAGCTCAGTATTGATGAAACCTGATGTCATTGTTACAGCTTGTTCTGAGACTTCACTTGACCGCATGCAGACTAATCTGTAACTTTATGCATCAGAACCAGCTCGGCCCTCTGGCTCAGTACCTGGGAGTCCTAGTGCTGACTGGCACAAGGAGTTTGTCACTGAGGCTGACGCTGAGATCCTGGAGCACTCTGGAAAGATGGTGCTCCTCTTTGAGATCCTGCGCATGGCGGAGGAAGTGGACGAAAAAGTGTATGTTTGTTTGTATTTTTTTTCTGCTATACTGTTGGTTCTCAGTGTGACTGGAAAGTGTTTGGCTTAATCACTGGGTGACATGTAGCTCTAGTAAAGTGATACTGGTGTAACTTGTGTCCTCAGGTTGGTGTTCAGTCAGTCTCTCATCTCTCTGGACCTAATTGAGGATTTCCTTGAACTGGCATGCAGAGCTAAAGATGAGGAAAAAATCTCTCCATACAAAGGTCTGTTTTTAGTGCAGTCTGACGTTTTTATTCAAGAAATTTTCATTGTACTCAGTTAACGTGTCTGTCATGTTATCCTACTTTCCTGAATGATCCTACATTTGTCTATGATCAGCTTCCCTCTGCCTGTTATGATTTGAAATGCTGCGCTTGGTTTCATGATGTGCTAAAATCACCAAGCAATGTTTAATATTATAAGCCAGCTGTTGATTTATGCTGCTCGAGGAGCCCAGCTGTCCGTCCTGAGGTTCAGTTTTGTGGTTTTTACACTGTAGTCTGTCATGTTAACATAGCTTTGGAGAAGGCTGAAGTATTTTCATATGGAGATGCATGTTTCACACTCATAAGACAGCCCACATGCAACATGTATTCTTGTAATCGCTGGTTTGCTTATTATCCTTAAACACACACAGACACACACATACACAGCGCCGCTGGTGTAAGGTCATGTTCCTAATTAAACTTCAGCAGCTGTTTTTACTTTCATTTTGAAAATGATTAGACCTTGACTTTTTATTCCACAAAAAATGTTTGCTCAAGGGTTTGTAATTTGTAATGAAAAGATCACAGTGCTGTAATTGGAAACATACTGAAATGTTGGTTATGAAGACTGGTAGGGGGGTCGGCCATCTTGAAGGCTAAACACGGCTGGCCTCTAACCAACACAGGCATCTATCTGCTGTCTGCTAATACCCAAACTAAGTCCTTTTGACAAGGAAAAGGCCTAGTTGACGATGACGTGTGTGTTTTTGAAGGCTTTATGGAGCATAGATGTTGAGTAGTCAAAATAAATTTCGTAACTGTAATGTTTCTGTGAAGGTGAAGGCAAGTGGTTCAGGAACATTGACTACTATCGCCTGGATGGCTCCACTAACGCCACTACCAGAAAGAAGTGGGCTGAAGAGTTTAATGACACCAGTAACACAAGGTAATGTGCCTTATTATATTAAACGGCTCAGAACGATAATAAGATCAAACATCCCAGACCTTTGAAACTATAAAAACAATAGTTAAATTTAAAGTACATCTTAAAGCAAAATGCTGAACAGCTGAACTCTCCGTTTGTCTTACTCTCTTATACTTTCCCAGAGGTCGTTTGTTCCTCATCTCAACACGAGCTGGCTCTCTCGGCATCAACCTGGTGGCAGCCAACAGGGTCATCATCTTCGATGCATCCTGGAACCCCTCCTACGACGTCCAGAGTATCTTCAGAGTGTACCGCTTTGGCCAGCTTAAGACTGTCTACGTCTACAGGTTCCTTGCCCAGGTGAGTTTGACAGGCTCTCTTGTTTATATCTATGAATGTGTGTGACAGGCTACTACTCCGATATTTAAAACACATCATCTGTGATCAGCCAAACTCCATTTCTTTTGCTTGAGAATTACAGTTCTTGATTTTGACACATTGTGCATTTAAGAATATCCATATCTAGAAACAGTTCAATTGACAGTAATTCACCTAAGTTTAAATCCTACACAGCTTCTATAGAAACAAGTATGTCATATGCTATCAGCAAAAAAGTGAGGAAACAAACAACATTTATAATAACGAGCAATGACACATAATTAACATGTTTTGGCAGTGGTCGGGAGTTTGGATTGGTAACCAATAAAACTGATAAATTTACAAATTGGAATCTCTGAAACACCCACTGGTGCATTTGTGCTGAATCTCAATACCTCTAAGTGTGCATACAGAGGGCACTTGCTGCTTAGTAAATAACCTTATTTTGGCTCACAGCTTATTTCATTCTCTTCTTTCAGGGTACAATGGAGGAGAAGATTTATGAGCGGCAGGTAACCAAACAGTCGTTGTCATACCGAGTGGTGGACCAGCAGCAGATTGAGAGGCATTTTACAATGAACGAACTGGCCGAGCTCTACACCTTTGAGCCGGACTTGCTGGATGATCCCTCAGAGAAGAAAAGCAAGAAAGCCACACCCATGCTCCCTAAGGTGAACATGCATATGTGTATGCTATTTAGCTGTTCAGACTGTTTTAAAATTATGTTTTGATACTGGACTAGGCATCTTTTTAGGAATTAAATTTAGGATAAATCAGACGTGTAATTGGTCTTTGACGAACCACTGACTGAGATTTCATGGTTTTCTTTAGACTAATCCCCAAAGGAAATGCTCAAAAGCAAGCTGAAACCTATTAACAGTAGTAAAATAGTCTTTTATCCTTCAACAAACATGGCACAGAATGCCATTTTAAATGCCAAGCTTGTTTTTCCAAACTTGCACCAAGTAGTGTGTTCTTTCTTTTGAAGTTTAGCACTTGAGTGATAAACTGTTATTTAGACCCAATGCCAGCTTGTATCCTGCTTGGCCTTTCTGGGATCTTTCTGTTTCTTCTCGTTTCCTTTCATAATCCTGCACTCGCCTCTTCTATCCTTAATGCAGGTGCTGTGTCACTATTTGGGCCCCCTGGGGTTTAATAAGAACACACATCCCTTACATGGGCCATCCAACCCCGCACAGCTGCACAGATTTGTCTGTTTACTGCTATTTACTAAATAGTCTTCTTATTGCAACATTGCCGCTGCCCTGCTATAAACCTGCACTCCTCTTTTTTTTTTCTGTTTTCATTCATTCCTTGCTGTATTTTACTTCTCTGGTGATCTTTGAATTACTCCCATCCTTTCCTACTCCTTCCCTTTTGCCGGTCTTGGGGTTTATCCACATCATCTTAAGTGGTTTTCCCTCCTTGTTTTGGTTTGACCTGGGTTACTCTGTAAACAGAATGGATAAAAACACTGTATATCCAACCCAGTTGCTCTTTCACTGGACAGTCGAGGGGCCTTTCCGTGCACCTTGATGAAAAATCTGTTTCCCATTTACACTGTCAAAAGATCTTTATCGCTATTCCCTTCATGAGCATTAACAGGTAGGAGCACTGCGTGAATCCACTCAGCCACCAGCTGATATCATCGCTCTCACCTTCTATATTCCTCTTAAGCTCAAGTAGCCGACTTAGAGCTCAGCGGTGCACAGTTGGAGATTTGAAGAGGAAAGATGTGTTCATTGAGCCGCGGCCTGTTAGATGTGTATGATCTTTAATGAGCCCAGTGACATTTATGTGACACAGTATTAAAGACGGAGAGGCTGACAAGCTCTTTAACAAGCCGACCTGTTTTGGCCAGGGGGTTAACTATGATGTGGCAGCAGGACTGCAGTATTACGGAAGGAATTTGCCGTCTGGAATGATGTGAAGATGAGTCAGACACCCTCCATCACTTTCAGCCAACAACGCTCTGCACAGAAGGAGAGAATGATTCGAACAACAGTAGAAAGAGTTTTGTACTTCTTCTCCTTAGCTCTTCACACTGGGAAGTGTTGTTTTCTCAGCCAGAGAGGGCATATTGCTTTAAAACTTGGGGCGCATGCCACAGAGGCAGTGGTTGATATTTGTGTTTCTTGTGTAGAAGGGAAAACTCAATACAGAATTGTGTTCTCTGTAATCACTCAGTTTCTCCTGTTAAGCCTCTTTTTATGTCCTCTACTTGCTTATATCCCACCGCTGTCATTACTGCACCTCCCTCATCTCCTATCCTGCCTTCATTTCCACTCCCCCTCAGCCTTTTTCGCTCTTATGTCCCCACTCTCTTCCCACGTCCACCATTACCCCACCCCTGCTTCTCCCAGCCATCCTCACAACCATCTGTTGCCCTGACTCGCCACTCTGCCTCTGAATGTTCAAAGCGAGCTCAGTAAAGTTGTTTTTCTTTTTCTCCCTCTGGCTTCCACTGCGTGATGAAGGGTCATTATTTAAACCCCTTCTTTTAAAGATGTCTCTCCGCTCTTCAGAGAAACTAATTGGAGACAAAGGAAGCAGGCGCACTTCCCCCTAATGACAAAGAAGGTCCTCGCAACCCAGACATGAGATTTTGACATCCCACCCACCCTTACCTATTTCCTGTTCATCATACTTGTATCTTCCATCTGCCATGTGGCCACTAGCACAAAGGGCAGTGTGCATGGTTAGTTTGTGGACAATTTTTATACAACTCTCTGCAGTGTTCTCTGCAAATGTTGCTGCATTGAACACTGTCGGTCAGGCTGTGGGCATACCTCACCTCACTATGTGTGCTCTCAGCAGGTGACGGCTGCTATGGTCATTAGGCACTGTCAGGTACACTGAAAGGCTGCGGCAACACAGCATAGACAGGAGCAGACTGGAGCAATAAGCCACACCATGTTTGTCTCATTAGGGGTAGGAAGTCACTATGACCTTAAAGGAAAATTCCCCCTTGAACACTCTTAAAGCATTATATATCATCAGTCAGTGATGATCAGTGGAGTCTAGGACTTATTTTGTGAGTGGTGTGGTGTTCCCACTCTCAAACTACCTGTATACGTGGTTTCTCACACACTTCCCAGAATGCTCTTCGTCGGCTACAAGAAACATGCCTGAGCTTGTTGCATTGCAGGTGGAGAGAGCTATAATGACAGTAACAGCAAGTCTCCGCATTGGTGCGGTTGAGAAAATACGAGAGCCATGGGCCTCGTTTGCTGTGCTCAGTCTGTGGGGACTACGGTCTGTGGAGATATTGGTGACTCTTGTATGATCTATCTCTGTATGGTTGTTGAACAACAACACAGAATAAGATAATTCTAGAGATGTTTGTTTTTTACACAGTGTTGTAGTACATGACATACAGCAGTCTAGTGTAATCGCCTAAAATATTGCTAGAACATATTGAGAGATGTTATTTGGTTGATTGAACAGCTTCTGAAACCCCTTTCTTCCACACCTTTCTGACATCAGACTTGAGGGAGCTATGTCTTTCTGAACATCTGACCATTTTTGTAACTTAAAAAAAAACAACAATCTGGCATTCACACCCACTTCACGCCATAACTTATCAGGCTTTTTTCTTTACACAATATTTAGGTCACTTTTTTTATATGACAACCCCTCTCTCGTTCTCTCTCTATCATCTTTGATGACAGGCTTTTCACCCTGTGGGGAACAGCCCTTTACATCCAATTTGAACTGAGCAACACTTCTCACTCCCAACTACTACAGCTAGTGCACATCCTGCTTCTCACTTGAGCGGAGACGTATACAGTGACGTAATGATGTGGCTCTCTAGCTGGGAAAAGCAAACCTGTTCTTAGAAGGTTTGCAAGTTGAACGAACTCTGAACTGGCACCAACATCATCCCAGAACTAGCACAAGGATTGCGTTGGTGGAAAGGGGGTAATTGACTCATCACGAATCCTTCCTGACCTGGCCTTCTAGCTCCAGTTGGCTGGGCCTTATAGTGAGCTTTAGTAAAAACACACACCCCTACCATTGCTAGCTGAGGCTTGTTTTTATAGGAATGTGGTATGTTTATTGTCTTTGTTTAGCCCTTTGTGACATGCATGATTTTGTTTCTTTGCTAGCTGACTGACAGCTAGATAAACCCTCTAACTTGTATGCAGGCCCTGAAGGGTGTAAAGACAACGTGGTCCTGAGGGCAGGGGTGATCTCCTGATGTAAAGCACTGCGCCCATAGTTTCTACAGAGGAACTGTTTAGAGTACACCAGTAGGGTTTTGTGTATCATTTGTGTGCAGGTGGGGGAGAGAGAATTTTTACAGGCTATGTTTAGATATTACAAATATCTCAACCACTCTCATTTCTCCTGTCTTGGCCCCTCTGTTGCTATGGTTAACGCACCTGTGCATCAAAAACAGTTTCTGGCAGACAGTCACTTTGAATACTTAGAAAAAGTCCTGAACAACTCGAGAAAGCAGTTGTTATAGTTGGACAACTGAGAATCTCTGTCACTTTCCCACTTTAAGGCTTGTTTTTCTCCATTATTGTCTCGTGTTCTCTCCCTCTGTTTCACTCTTTCATGTTGCAGTCCAATCGAACGTTTATTTTTCCACTATATCTTTCCAACCTTACTACCTTTCATCTCCGCACATTTAATGCCTCTTGTGTGGTGTTTTTCTCTGTTTAGTAGAGGTTTATTGTTATGGCAGTGACAGAAATAAAATGAAACAGTGACTGTAGAGGCAAAGTAAAGGCATTCTTAACTCAGTAAGTGGCCGTTTAGGTGTGGGACATGGGGTTAACATGGTTGAGAATGTTCTCAGCTCGAGAAAGTATCTGATAACACGGCCAAAAATCCTGCCTGCATACAACCCACACCTATTAATGCAGGCGGGTGTTTAATTACATCAGACCTTTTACAGTTAAGCGTCACCTAAAGTCCATTGGTAAAGTACGTGTGGGTGCCTGTGCCAAGTTGTAAAGTCTACATGAGGCCCACTTATGTCGACTCCCAAGTTTTCATCTTTGTGATGTGAGAGCTGCCGAGTTTGAAAACTGCTTTACATCATTTATGGACTGCTGGCAGGGTAGCCATTTTCATAATATATACATGTACAAGGGTTTGGCTTAAGAAGGGCATAAATTGTTCTCTCAGAAAAGGGCTTCATACAGTGGTACATGTCATGCATGTTCGATGCCTTGTTTGATTAGTATACCAATTCTAACACTCAATCAAGACGGCTATCACCAGGCCCTCGCTGGGGCCGAATCTGTTCAGATCATTCAGTCTTCAGCTTTTCCTCAGACATTGCTTGCCACCTCCATGATTATATCTGAAAACAAACATGCACACTGTGATGCCAAATACCAAAATTCCTTTCTAGATTTCACGCTTTAGAAATACTCATCCTGCTCCCATATTTCTTCTCAGACAGGGAAAAAAATCCAAATCGAGTTGAGTAGGGTAATTTACTTCTTTCTCTCTGTGAGCATCTGCCCACCCAGCGTCTCTTGCTTTTTCTTTTCCCCTGCAGTAAAGCGATAGGCTTCTCCATGGAGCTCCATAAGGATGACAATAGCCCAGGTCAGGTTACCTACAATCATTAGTGCTGGCTCGGGACGCACAAACACACTGAGCGCAGCAGGATGGGAGATGGACCGGACCACCCCAGAGCCATTACTGATGGGGATTACTTAGGTATCCCGGAATACACTGGGTTCCAGTGGGAGAGTCTGCACTGTCATTTGACCTGCAACTCCACTGACCCGTTACCCGGTCGACAGTCAGAAGCTCTCCTCTTTCATGCTGTTGAATAAAACCTGCACACACTTTGTACATGCTCAACAAGTTGCACCTTTTTCCATACATAGCTTAAACTTTAGTAGTTAAAAGTAATAAAGTACAGCATTAACCAAAAATCAAATCAAATTCACAACTCTTGTCCTTTAACAAGGCTATGACTTTTACACAGCAAACGGGCAAGAAGCTGCCAGCTCTTCTGTGGATTTGGGCCTGTTGGCTGTAGTTGTAGTTGACTTAAAAATAATTCAGTTCAAGCTGCCTTACTTAAGAATCAACGGCAAGCTGTGCAAAGTATTGCAGGAGTTGACTTGTCCCTTTTTAAAACAATGGAAATTCCTGATTCCGTGATGCAAAAGACTTTTGTTTGTTTGTTTTTTGCGGCATAGTGAGAAGTACCTGCCATCATTCTCCTCCTTCAGACAGGACAACAGACCAGTTGCAAAGCAGTGGTGGGAATTTGTAGATCATTATTATTTTTTTTATTTATTACATTATTATTATTTTATGAGGAACTTTGACTGAAAAATCAGCTTGCCCAGATGGAAGTCTGAGTGGCCACTGGATAATCCTTATTGTCAGGACTGAGTCAGATTTGGACTTTGTCATGCTATGCATGTTGTGTCTATATACCAGTGCCAACAGAAGTGCCTGTGCTGGCATCTACTGTGGCCTTTATTTGACCTTGTGCTCACCTACTTTGGCAGAACAAACCACGATGGATGCCTTTTATCCAAGTCAGGCCAACAGGCTCTCCTGTGCTTTTATGTCCTAATTAGAGAGCAAAGGACCAGCTGAATCGCTGGCTGTGCCTCTGCTCCAAAATGTCTGGTCGTTCAGGGGTGGCCTGGTTTTGTCGTGATTGAGTGTGGTGGCTGGGAAACATAAACATGTGTCAGTGAGGAGCACAATCAGAGGCTCTGGCCCAAGTTTTGGAGGTTGATAGGTATGTTGGTGAGAAGCTCTTTGGCATTTACCTGTTTCACCTTTTCTGTCACTCTGGAGTTGCAGGAACCTAAATATAGGTTCTTATGTAGTTTTCTTCTTGTTGCCCACTTCGACCCCTTTGAGGGATCCAGTTTCACTCCGTCTGGCCTGGTGTTTGTTTTCAGTTCATTCAGTACAGGTTTGCAATCACTGCTTAATTTCATAGTGTGCTGTTTGTTTTGTATTTTGTCCTCCTTAATACCAATGACTTCTATGATTAATTTTGTTTGCAACTTCACACTCGCTGACACACTTCAAAATGAAAAGGAGAAAAGCATGGGAGTAGTGCAGTGCCCCTCTATGAATTGGTCCATGTGGAGGTTAATGATGCAACTTCTATATGACGTTTGTTTCCAGATTACAAAGTTCCAGTTTAATGTAAAGCTAAGTTGAGACAAAGAAAAGCAAACGTGCTGCAGAGAGAGTAATTTAAACCATGTTTGTGTGAGTGGAGCCTGGCCCAGCTCTCTTAATTTTACTCAGGTATTGTTTTCAATAACAATGTAGTCATAGAAACTTGAGTCCAAAAAAAAAACATTTATTTATTTATTTTGTTTTTTTACATGTCATTTTAATCCTCTAACACGCAAATCCATGTTTTTCTCTTTTTCTTAAATCAATGTGTTAGGTTGGATTCAATTTGGGGAAGTTTGTTTAACCTCTCGGAAGTTTGTTTGACCTCTCGAACGTCTGAGGGGTAAGATGATTTGGAAAAAAAACTTCCAACAGAGCGAGAGATCTAAATAAAATTTGATTAAAAGATTCTGTGTGCTGTTTGCGGCTCTCAGAACATTTTATTAAGAAACACATTGTTTTAATTCAGAGAAAAAACCTACCTCTGTTCAACCCTCCGTGTTCTTGCTGCATTCTTTGTTGTTTTTTTTGTTTGTTTTTTTCTTGTAATTAATAGCTGTTGATAAAAGCAATCTGATTCCAATCTGAATATGCCAAAAAGAAAGAATTTGTGCTGCTAGTCTGAATAAATGTATAGTAACCTTCACGACTCAGGAGGCCAGCGAGGCCTTGCTCAGCTTCCCCAGAGCCAACGCCCAACGCTGCAGTGATGACTTATAACCCACTGTGACCCTTTCCATCTTTTTGTCATCTTCCCTGCTGTAGGATCCCGTCCTGGCTGAGATGCTGCAGAACAATAAGGACCAGATTGCATGTTACCATGAACACGACTCCCTGCTGGACCACAAGGAGGAGGAGGCCCTGAGCGAGGAGGATCGCAAGGCTGCCTGGGCTGAATATGAAGCAGAGAAAAAGGTAGGCGATGAGAAAAACACATATACAGACAGAGATGCACAGTGGCATATATACCAATTCCAAAGTCAAAGACACACACACACACACACACACACACACACACACACAGCCGTTGTGTCCATCATTCTCCAAGTCATTGACATCAAAGTGCAAGGTGAGCTAAGCGAGGCCCGAGTTTTGTTTGTCAGGATGTGTGATGTCCTCCCAGCCCCCACCCCTTACTTCAGTGATTGTCATTTTGGCCCATCATCAGGCTAGTGATCCGCAGTACAAATCACTGCGGCTGTCCAAGCAGTGTCGGGGCTACTTCTGTAAGTACATGGGTCCACAGAGGGTTAGGGACTCCTTCTGTCTGTGCTACACTCTTTACTTTTCTCTCTTTTCCTCCCCCACTGTCCCCTCCTCATCCCTCTCCTTTCTTGTGGGACAAATCAATGGGCAATTAGTGGGGTTTATTTGGAGAAGTTGGGGGGGGGGGGGGGGGGGGGGGGGGGGGGGCTTGATGTAAGAGAGCAGGAGCAGGTCTCTTCTCCCCCCTGTGTAATCCTAGATTCTAATTCACTCTAATGATTATTTGTCCAACACACACTCCCTCCTCTGCCCTCTGTGTGCCTTAAGCGGCTTTTCCCTCCAAGCTCCTCTTCTTTTCAAGAGAACAGAGGGTTCCCAGTCGCAGGAAAAACAGTGGCGCTGAGGTCGAATGTGAGGATTTCAATTGCGTTCGCATCACTGCAATCTGTCATACACTAAAGATGCAGAAGTAGTCACTTTCAGCCATGATAGGCTGTTCAGTATCACGCTGTATACTCTGAGATTTGTAGGAGAAACAACTGGAACGTAACCTGGCCTCTGCTAATGTCTTCACAACTTATGGGTTGGCCGATGGTGGCCAGGGAAGGCTAAGTGTATGAATATCAGATTTGCAACTCAGGAAATGGGAAAAACTGTAAGAACATGATCAGGTGCCCAAAACTAAACTGAACCCAGGAGCACTCTGCCTCACTGGGATGACTTCAGCTTGGTTCAGAGCTTAGCGGGGCTCATGTCATAAATTTAGATTTCAGATGTTTGAGTTTTGGAAATGAAGTCAAGTCTAGATTTTGTGTCTGTCTGTCTGAAGATGTTTGAGGTCTGCAGAGCATCTGAGGATGCACGCGAAGTCCAAGAGTTGCTGCTTGTTAATGGCAAATCCAAAAGTGAAGAGTGTGAGTGTGTGTGCTTAGACATTCATGTGTGTTGTGGCTCTGTGGTTGTTTTGAGGTTTTGTACTGTTTAGGCCTGCACACCTGTCTCTGACCAAGTCCAAAGACCCCAACTGGCCCCCAACACACACACACACACACACACACACACACACACACACACACCGGATGGCCAGATTACAGGGCACAGGAAAACCATCTGCAGCAGCTCAATTACACACAAACATCGGCATCCTGCTGGCCTTTACTGGGACAGGACTGTTTACCTCAGGTCACTACTCTCTCTCTCTCTCTCTCTTTTTCTCTCACTTAGACACACACACACACATACACGTTCGTTTAATACAAGCGGAGCAGGCTGATATCAGGAAACTTGTTGCTTTTGCAGAGTGAAACAAGTTGAATGTGTGAAAAGTTGAAAACTACCAGTCACTGTGTGAATGAGCTTGACAGGCGACATGAACTGTCGTCTCTGATCGACCACAGTGACACAATCTCTCCCTTCATGCCCTTGGTGGCTCTTAACACCTGCCTAATTGATGTGTACTGTCTTTCATCTGTCAGGGTCTGTCCATGAGGACCAACTACCAGTCATACTCCCACATGGACATGGGCAACTCCAGCTACTTCTCCTACAACGTGGCGGCTCTGGCCTCTATGACCAACCAGCAGCTGGAGGTAAGTAATGAGCTCCACATGCCCCTCTCCTGCCTCACACTCCTCTGTCTCCTTCCCCCACGGCATGGCGCCCCACATTCCTCAGACCCCACTGCTAATTGTGACAACAGTCTAGTAGCCACCGAGCCCAGCTCTGCCCCGGTCCTCCACCCACCGGTTCGTAATACTCCATGTCTGGGGCAGCAGCTATTTATACACAGTGTCACATCTGACTGACGCAGAGGACAAAAAAGCCTGAGAGGCGATTTATATTTTTCATTAAGGAAGTCAAATGTGTGTAAAACAAAGGTGTATAATTATGATATATAAGAAATTGTGTTGTTTCAGCTCTCTTCTTGTAAGCAGACAGACTCTCTAAACTTGTGACTTGTGATTCAACAACGCAGCATCCCCCTCTTAAGGAGACCATATCAGATTTTGGAGCTTAAAATCATCAAACATGCTGATGGAGCTAAAGCTACCACCATATTGACTGACTACAGTGTATTACTAATGTGTCGCCTATTTTCACATTCAGCGCACACCGAGCAGGATTAGCATTTACTGGAGTCCTGTTTCCAGTCACCTGATGAATGCAAATCTAATATTTACACCCCTTTTAGCTTTGTATTCACCAACTCCTGAGAATTTCCCCACCAGCTAGTTGCTAACTGTCTGATATTTGGTTCCATGCAGAGTTAATCAATTATGGCTTTTTTGCTGGGAGTAGTGAGACTGAACAGCTTTGTAAATATGTGGGTTCTAAAAACAAAACAATGAGCTAAAAGAATTTCTGTAGAGCTGCACACGTCAGTGTGACTATGAATAATGGTCTTGACATCACTCGTTTGATTTAATGATAATCTCAAAAATATTGATTAATACAAATTTAATCATCCATGTTATCATCCACAGTTATGTATCCATCGTTTATGGTGAAAATTATTGTCCCTTGTTTCATATTTTCCATCTCCTTCATTTGTTTTCAGGACCTTATAAACCAGGGACGACAGAAAGTCATTGAAGCAACAAATGCACTTAAGACTTTATCACGGGAGTCACTGGAGGACACAATCGCTAGAGTGGTGAGGCTTCTAAATCAGTCTTCAGTCAATATAATCTTGATAACTATTGTTGGAGCAAGAATCTTTATTTGTCAAAAGAAGAATTTTAAACAAGTCCTCTTTCTGTCACTGGACTGCAGCATGATTATAGTTGTTATGGTGGTTGAGGTCAACGTGTGAGCTGTTGTCTTCCCCCACAGTGGAAGGAGAATCCGGCACTCACGGAGAATCAGGTCCAATCTATGGCTCTGGGACGACAGGCCAGTGTGGAGCTGGAGATCAAGCGCAGGGAAGCCATTTACAGGGAGGTTCTCACCAGGCAGCAGACGGTAAGAACTGCTTACTAGAAGACAATATGTGTTGTCACCATTTTACTAGCAAACTACGCTATTTAAATATGGAAAACAAACTGTAGCATTTAGAGCTGTGACATACTGGCAAAACTCTACATTACAATACTTTTTGGTGATGATACAATTTTAATGGTTCTTAAAGGAGATATGTACCCATAAAGTTTAATGTGAATATCACGACCAAGCATGTAGAAGCATTTGTTCATTCACTCTTCAAGAACAGTTTAATAGGTTCAGAAAGTTGTTTGACCTATATGTAATACAGTCTACTAGATAAAAAAGGACACAGCACATCAGCTACGATGTTTGCCCAGTCCTAGTTAAATATATTTACCTGCACAAGCTTAAAACTGGACAGGCAGTACTTGTATCTGATTTCTGTCTTTGTCTCGGGTCCCCTTACAGACTCTTAAGGTGCCCACAGACTATGAAATTTCATCAGTCTTATAAGTTTATTGTAGGCCACACTGTGCAATGTCGATTTAATAAACTGTACAGTCTGCATACATCAACCTTGATGTTGTACAATGATTAACACCTGAATTGTAGGCTAGGATGCAAGTCATTATACAAGAATAAAACGTCATCAGTGTGCGTCATCCGTCTGCGCCGGTATAGTGATCAACAATGGAGCTAAGCAAGAATCCAGCTCTTGCAATAGTGGAATTTATGTGTATGGAAAAGAATCCAAGGAAGAAGAGGAGGAGGAGATTGTGGATCCGGTTGTGGATAGGGAAAAGAGGCCAACTTGCCAACTTGGGATGCCAATTTTGAGAAGAGAGCTTGAGATAAGTATTGTTTAGCATACACAATGTACATAGCCATTTAGGTCGATAATTAAATAAGACATTACATTCTACTTTGGTGATGTCATTTTGTCATATATGGCCAGTTTTCGATGTATGTTGTTTTTATTGTCCATTATCTTCACATGTGCCTTAGAGATGTGAGGTCTTCTGCTGACTGGTTGTTACTTAATTACAGTAGTAATTTTATAGTTAGTTGTAGTTACTTGAACTGTCTCTTTGTGTTTGTGTTTGCCCAGCTGATGATGTTCGTGCAGAAGCTGATCACCAACAGGAAAGTGCAAGAACAGCAGCTGGCCATGGCTAACCAGGCCAGCTACCTGAACCAGCTGGCCATGCAGAACGGCATGATGGGAGGCGGCGGGCTCAGTCAGATGGACCTGCTGGGGCTTTACCAACAGCTCCACGGCCTGGGCTCCCATCAGGGCATGGGCAAGAATCCTGGGCCTTCCAAGGGCCTGTAGGTCAGAGGGACTCTTCCACAGCCCCCACCCTCCCACCCCCTTCCCACTCAGCTAGCTGGCTCCCAGTGGCCCAGTCCAAGAGTGGCCCTGTAACAACACACTGTGAGACCGCTGAGAGCTCAAAGCAAACCGGTGCACCATGCAGAGGGTGGAGTAGTTTTGAGACTAGTTGCTGTCCACTGGGGCCTCAAGTGGGATAGACTCTCAGTCCTTTATTCTGTAGTTCACTGAGAGAAGGTGGAATATAATGTATAAATGACTGTATGAAAGATCTGTTAGGAAGTTCAACAGGAAAAAAAATGTATATACCGCCTTAATGTTATTCAAGTTCTATATCTTCATTTTTCATGTATTTAAAGACAAACGAGTTTTACCCCCAATGCTTTTGAGCATTGTATTGTTTCCCCTTAAGAGGGTTTTCCTTATTATTTAAACTCAGTTTTTTATACAGTTTTAAAATGCCTAACTAAACCTGAGTGGGACCAGTGTCGTTGGTGACAGGACTCTATGATGTAAGGCTCTACAAGATTATTAGCACCAGTAGATTCCTCCACCAGTATCACCAACAGCTGTTGATTCTGCAAAGTCCTGCTCTTTTTGGGAGATAGAATAAACTGATAAGTCAACAAAAACATAAAAAAACAAAAAATTATGGCCTTATATTTGTTTCCTAAAAAAAAGCTCTGTAAAGTTCTGAGATCTGAGATTTGTTGAGAACCTTTTCTATTATGCTTTTAAGTGTTTACATTAGTTGTCACTGAACATGGTATTGGAATGCTTGTGTTGTTCAAAACTGCCTGCCCGTTCCTATGACCTTTTTGTAACATCATTCTCATCGTCATGTGTTGTCTAGCATAGCACTGTGCGTCCTGTTCATTGTTTATGTTCCACCTGTGTTGATCCCAAGCTGGGGTGACTGACTGGGTCTCACAAAGCAAAACCACTTCAGCCACGTATCACAGGGCCCAAAACGTTTCCCTTTACTCGTCTGTCACAGTTTGAGATGTGTGTTTCAGCTTGGACTTGGTTGGAGGAAGTAAAGACTGGAAATTTTTATTATATCTGGCTGATTTGTGTTGTCTGCTTTGTGAGAAACTGCCCTCCTGGATACTAGTCTCACCAGACAGGCACCCAGACTACCTGTATTCTACTTTGGCACATTCTTGCTTCTAAATGCTTAAACTGGTGTAGCTGTTAAACATGAGGAATATGTACATTTCTCATGAAGAGACGCCTGTTGTCTCTAGTTGGCTCCTGTGTTTGCACAAGGTGTATTTCATAAGTGTATAGAAACTTTTTTGCCCTCCTCTAAGAATGTTCTTATGTTAGCAAATACACCAACCTGATTTGCCATGAATCTGATCTGCTATTATCTTGATAAGTATTTAATATAACATTTAATAAAGTGACCAAAAGGATGAGCAACTCCTGTGTTTGAGTTATTTGTTGTTAAGCAGTCTGCATTCCTTTCCACTGACTGAATTTATGGTGGGGAATGTTGGTAGGAGATTTGTTAATTCTTGTTTAGTATTGTAGGTCTTCCACAAACTTTTTATTACACATCTGCATGATAACGTGTCTAAAGCCTGACTAATGGTGAATGGTTAAGGTTTATATCGATATCCGATTTGTAAGACTCTTGCATATCAACAACAAAATATTGGCCAGTATTTTTTTTTTTTTTTAGAGCATTTTGTACCTTTTTATTAGACAGTTGACAGAAGAAAATCAGTTGAGACAGATGGGGAATGACAAAGCTCCCCAGCCAGCTTTGAACCAGGGATGTATCCCATTACTGGTGTATTGTAGCAGTCGATTTATGTTACGTGTCAAGCTTTAAACATGCAGTCAGTAAACGGGAAACTGCAGGTTTATGTTAAATTGAGGAATAGTTTGACATTTTCTAAAATATGCTTATTTGCTTTCTTGCCAAGAGTTGCATAAAAAGATTTATGCCACTCGTGTCTGTATGCTAAATGCTTCAGCCAGCAGCTGGTTAGCCTAGTTTAGCATAATGACTAGAAAGGGGGAAACAGCTAGCCTGGCTGTGTCCAAAGGTAACAAAATCTTCCTGGTTTGCCAGACAACCTGAAGAGACTTTGCGAAGCCACTGAGCCTGACCAAAAACTACATAACCCCCTGTAAAAGCACCACTATGTTTTTACACTTGGGTTTATGTACAAGGTTAAATAATTTATGATGTCCTAACTAGTGAGCTTTTAGATGAAGGTGGGTATATTTATGTTGCCTTTTATCAGAGCCAGGCTAGCTTTTCCTCCCTGCTTTCAGTATTTATGCTAAGCTAACTGTCTTCTGGTTCCAGCTTCATATTTACCATTCAGATATGAGAGTGGTATCTATCTTCCCATGTCATCAAGAAATCTACAGAACTACTCCTTAACAGTTAGGAAGCAGCTAACTGATAACATCATGATGCACTGTCCCTCTATTTCACACCCACAGTACTAAGTGCCTTTTGTCCCACTCTCTTCTCCCTTCAATCTTTCATCTATTTTTCCCTCTCCCGGTATTGTTTTCATTTCTCAGTCTGCCAGGGTTTTCCCCTGCATGTCTTTGGCTTTTCCATTCCCTCCCCCCAGGGGAGCTTGCTCTCACAGCTTACAGATATCTGCCAGTGGAGAAACATTACAACTATTGCAGATGTTGAAATGTTGATCCCATCCCCTCTTAGCCCCAGATTACCACCACTCCAGGTTTGCAGCACATCCCTGCTGGTTCTCTGTGCAGCAGGCAGCTGTTTCTGTCCATTGAAAAGACCCGCTGCAGACTACACTATAGTGCAGTCTGTGAGGCCCCTGCAGTGAACAACCAATCACTGCCCTTAATCCATGCTGATGTGTAAAGCCAATTAGGAGTCGGGATCCAGTTGCATAAGGAATCTGATTTTGTACGGTGGATGTAGGCTGACTAAGACCTTATGGAGACAGAGAAGGCCTGTGCACATTACTTGGTAAAGGGTTTATGAGGGCAAATTGGCATGGGATTGTATGGGTGTTCTCTTTTGCGGGGAAAAAAAGTCTGCTGTATCTTTTTACCCAATTTTCTCTGAGTCTTTTGGAGAGCAGGACAAAGTGCCACAAGAGCACTGCTTTTAAAGACATTACATGTGATAAGATGTATTTTAATAAAAATGAGCAGGGTGCATAATAATGGTCTTTCAGTAGTGCTAACTTACATCAGCAAAGCCGAAATAGTTTTTGATCCGACTAAGAAAAGCTACTTTTTAATAAAGGTCTATTCATTATCAGGTGAAAAACAAAAACTTTGACATCATGGTGACACTAGGTGAAAAGTCAGGGGATCACCTAAGTCAGCAGGATCCATCTTCCGGGGACCTTGAATGTCTGTATAAGATTTTCTAGCAATCCATCCAACAGTTGATTTATTTCAATCTGGACCAAAGTGGTGACACACCCACATTGCCATTCATAGAGCCACACGGCCAGCATGACTGAAACCAAAAGGAAAGAAATGCAACATTCACATAGATATCTATATCTGGTTTTAATTGGTACATCAGATTTTAATCCAAGCAAAAATAGTCTGTCACAATGAGTTCTCGATAGCAGGACAATTTTATTGTCATGTTCATTGCAGTTCTTCATTTTTTTGTTTGTTTTTTTGGTGTAATTTCAGTAGAATCTACAGTCCAGATAACTTCAAGTTCATTACAAAATAAAGTCTTTGCAATAAATAAATATATAGATTTATATTTATACTTTATATGTAGAAAATAAATATATTGTACATCTCATAAATAGGATCACCCATATGTACACCTCAGCTGCTTGCATTTTTAATAATGTTCCTGACACTCTGAACATTACAAGTCACCATCCTTATTCTTTACAACCTCAGTCAGAGAAGTGCTTTTGTCCCCAACTTAATCACTTGTTTTGCACACAACTCCTACAGGATGCTGCTTGATATTTGATATGAATTTGATCATTAGACTTGTCATTACATGGGAGACCAAGTGAGCCTACAGTTGGGACTGGGGGTGTGCAGTAAGTGCTCTTTCATCTATCCCATATTCATCAAAAAGATTTTATATCCCCACTTTCATCTTTGATTTTGAAGACAATTTAATTAAACTCCAGTTCCCCTATGTAACAGTTTATTCTCTGCCTCATAGACATTCTTCTTACAGACTCTTTAGTACCTGACTATCCAAACCTGCCACTTAACCTGCATGTAGCACACAGTTTGTGTATTTCTGACCCTTACCTTCTGTCTATCTATCTCTGTGCATGTGGAATGTGCCCTTTCTCACATTTAACGTTACCATGACTGTGTATAGTGCGTGACAAATGCACCGTGTGACATCTGTAGTGCTTTCAGTTTCCTTTTGGAGCTTCTAAAAGTCTCTTCTCTGTTCTCATAGTCAACCATTCACTTTTTTTCTCCCCACCAGCTTAGTGCTACTCAAAACTGCCAAGAGCCACGACTCCATTTGTCGTTGCATGTCACTTCAGCGTCTACACATTTACCTCTAAAAAGTGGTTATTGAGAAAACATGGCACCTGATGTAATTGTCCCGACCACCCCATAGCTGGGCAGTCATGTGGGCCTCCTTTGTCCATGTCCGTAGTGGTTTTACAAGACAACTTTCCCTCCTCTTCGAGGTCACAAGTCCACTACAGAAGCAAAGAAGCAACATCCAGGAACATGCACAATGTTTATGTCAGTGCTGTACGTGCTTGGTAGTGGGGCTGAGGTGCAAACACAGTGACCTCAGGGGGGGTTGAGGGTAAACAGTTCTGTACCAGGTCCAAAATATCCACAACACCCCCCCTCTCCTCTTCTTTTATTTCTGTTCCTCCCAATGTAACCAGCTCTCCAAGTATAAGCGCTGGTCACCTGTATTGGAATAAGTCCCTGTATGCTTGAGGGATCTTTTCAATCTCCACCGGCCTGGGTAAGAAGTGGGTGAGTTTCTGGTGTTTTTTAGTCCTGCCGCCCTCCCTGGGCGAGCCATCCTTGTTTAAGGCCACATAGTAGAAGCGTCCTGTGTCTGTGTGATTGTACAGAGTTGAAGCGTAGGTGTTGTACCAGTTCTCCTCAAACTGCTCCCTGAACACACATTCTGCTGTCAGCTTCTTCTGCAGGAGAGAAAACAACCCATTAGTCACATGCTGAAGTCGTGCTTGCACGGCACTGACTGAGAAGGGAAACAAATGAGTACAATTTGCAATAACAGAAAGATTAAAGTGACATCAAAATGCAGATGAGACTGAGATGAATGATGCTGCTTTGCATGCAGATGCTCCACTGTTACTGGTGTACTTGTTTATGTATGTCATTAACTCTTTTGCACTGCACTTGAAAGCTGAAGTGAACCAGAGGAAGCTCATCTAGGCAGGTGCTCATTATGACAAAAGAGGGGAAGTCATTACGAGCGGCTTTTCAGTTTACGCCCCACACTCACTCCTCAGACCTGTTAACCTCTCATTGTGCATGGAGAATTATTTCCCTCCCTGTGATGCAACAAGAACAGCAAGCAGGAGTACAGTCTTCCCTCTCTCACTCACACACACACACACACACACACACGCACACAGCAGCTCTCAAAACCTCGGCCTTCACTGACGGCGCAGCATGAGCGATGGCTGCGGGTTCAGCAGGTGAGAGTGTGCTGGCTGAGTGACTGTGTGAGAACAATACAGGGTTGGAGCTGCTTTCCTTCCAAGTCCAGTCCAAGTCTCTGCTGCTCTGCAACTGGGCCGAACCTCAGGAGAGTCAAGGGTATCTCTGAGGACCGTCAGCCAAAAATGAACCACTCTGACGGTGTCCCAAACAGTTTCCCTCCTTTCCCTTGGACTTGACCTTTTTTTTTTGGCTGAGAAGAAGATAAATGTTCATGATCAGTCAATCGCTGCCTTTCGCACACTTTGTAGTTCTTGTAAGTGTTTGTGCAAGAGTCTGTTTTTTTTATTCCAGCAGCAATTTTGTTGATTGCCTGTCAGGCTCTGCTTGGCTGCGGCTGTGTGGTGAAGCTGTTGTCTGTAAACACAGCCCTGAGGGCACATGACTGGGCTAGCTTCATCCTGAGACACACACACACACACACACACACACACACACACACAAATTGCATCGGATCAAAAGCTTGTCAAGGTCTGGTGGTTGTGGGACGGAAGCACCCTTCTACCTGTTACCCCCCACCCCCCACCTCCTGGCCTCTCACATTCAGACAGACATGTCTACATCGCTCCCTCTGTCAGTCAGGTGACTCAGTCAGGTGTGCAATTACCCCCCACTCCCCTAAATCACTGTGTCCCACCATCACCCGCCCCTCCCCCACGGTCAAAGCTCCAGGATGCCAGACTCTGATAGCACACGGTAACAATATCTGCACTTTTCAACATAATGGCCGTACTTAAAAGTAGCCTCTGTTCGAAATGTTCAGAGCCAGGCGGAGTTCTGTGCCCTGAGAGGCCCTCAGGTAATGCCCTGGGACACCTGATACAGGTAACCCACACATACTTCCCCTCCATTGTCTTTATCTCTTCCATTTCCCCTCTTTCTGTCTCCAGATACCAACCACATGTGAGAAAGTCAGCCAAAATGAACCCCCCCCCCAAAAAAAACCCCAAAAAACAGATGTTCTCTAGAAACTACATTTACTATATATATATATATATATTTATTTATATAATAATTCTTCTATTTTTAACACTTCAGTCCAAACTCGAGCCCAGCTGTGCAAGGAGACGTAATCTCCAGCAAACTCGCCCTCAGCACACATCCACAGTGACTCCAAACGTTCCTGTCTCCACTTTGGGAAAAAATGTAAATATTTCTGCATATCTCAAAACTAAATGAAGAGGTCAGTTTGTGCTCTTCCGGTCGCTTTTCCTTGAATCTTTTTCCTATTTGAAACAAGTGTAAAGTCTTTTTTTTGCTGCTGCTGTTTTTGGTCTAAAAGTCAATCTACTGTCTTTATTAACCTCTGTGTTCACCATCTTGAAGGAAAGCAGCAGGAGAAGGACGCATGAGACGGTGTGAGAGAAACACAGATGACTTGTTTTGTCTTTCTGTGGTTTTCTCATCTGCCACTTACAGGAACCTTGATAACAAATGGACCCTACGATTACTGCTGAAAACGTCTTTTTTGATTACTCAGTACTGACGTATATTCCCATTTTACAGAGAACTGCTTGAAAATAGTGCATCCTGGGAAACATGTCATGTGTATTAAGTGCCAGACTTGTTGTGAATGAGACCCTGGGCTTGCATGGCGAAGGCGGGGTTGTGAATGAAAGGAGGGGTTTTTGACTCACCGACCCATAGAGCTCTCCTTTCTCATTCATGCCGAGGTAGAGTCCAGCGTCCACCCCTCTGATGCTGACCAGACCCACTGCCAGGCTGATGAACTCCAGGATACCTGAGGTCAAACACAACACACACACACACACACACGCACACGCGCGCACACACACACACACAACACAAACCAGTCAATAAAGGACACAAAAACACTGTAAACCCCCCCCCCCAAAGAAACAGCTAGGAGTACTACAGCAACAAGTGGCCTCCTCTTCCAGTCAGACTATGTTCCATGTTATTTTTGCTTTCACTGTTGATTCTGTTTTGCAAAGTGTTCAGTCATCTTGTGTGATCTTGTATTATTTCTAAGAAGCATAAAGAAAACCCAACCTGTTCTTGCTACCCCATGCTTCAATTGAAAAATTACAGATTGAAGGCCACTGAATAACTTATTTTGTCACTGCTGACAGAAAAGACAGATCTGTGGACTGGATTAGAGCAGCACCTGTAGAAGATTTCTTTGATTTTCTTTTTTAGTTTTGCTGAAGTAACATACATCACTCCACTCTATCATAATGGGTTGTGGTCTCTATAAATGTGTTCATCCTGTCTTTGGGATTTCCCAGCTGGTTACTAATACAGATGAAGAAGTCACTTTTATGAAGCTGAGATGTGGGCAAAGTTATTTGGTGAACTGCTGACTCACAGGAAGTTACTGTAAAGTGAACATGTACTTCAAAGGCAGGGAAACAACCGGTAAAATTAAAAGCCGTTGGCTGTTGTGATGCAGAGGTTAGTCAGAGAGGATCCAGCTGGCTGCGCTGACTGGCAGAGGCCGGCTTACAGCCACCTGGTCCCCATCTCCTCGACCTCATCTGATGCCAGAGGATGACAGAGAAGATCCCTCTAATTTTTTGTGGGGTGAAGAGTGTGTTTCATATCCTTCTAATCAAAGCCATGTCCTCCTTGCAGCTCTGACAAAGACCTCGCTTTTTAAAACTAAGTGAAGCCAGAAACAAACACGCGGACCACCCATCCCTGTAAACCGGCTTGTTTTGGCTGAAGTCTGAACATTAAACCTCCCCTGAATTCCGCGGTGGTCATGCTTTAATTTAGAGTTATTCTGCTCTCGAGCCGGTCCGCACCTGTGAGATGACCGCACGGATATGAGGCGCGAGACATGTGCGCGTCTGCCCTCTGACCTCATCTGTTTATCTCCCGCGAGCCGCACCTCGCTCCATTTACATTAATGGTAAACCCTCAGAGCCGCGAGCGGGCTCGTTTGTTTGCTGCGAAAGCGAGACGCGCACGCGTCGCTTGTTTGCGGCTGAGGAGAGACACCTGCGCCCCACGCGCAGGGGGGATTGCCAGAGAAAGGTGTGTGGCTCTGCTTTCCTGTGCGCCAGGTGACAGTGACGCACGAACGGGTATTCACTGGGGATGAGTGGCAGGAAACAGCGTCTTAATTAAACTCACTTCACCCAGTTCTAGAGTTCAGAGTGAAGATGGTCTAAATTGATAGTACTGGATATATTGCACAACAGCAACCTCGTAAATCACCAAAAACTGTAATTAAATTTTGTAATATCGATAATTGCTTTCCTCGGGATTACCGGAGGCCATAGTTCACCCCTTTTCATTCAGACCTAATTGTGTCGGCCTATAATGAGTCGAACCAGACTAAAGGCCTGTTACTGTCAACTGAGAAGCAGATGATATAACAAAATGACATTCTGATTTTTTTTAAAGCAGCAACAAAAAGTCAAATGCTAAAGAAATACCCTCACCAAATCTGCTGTGATCCTGTCTTGTCCCATGCACAGTCCCGTTGGGGAATATCTCCAGCTGAAAGCCGGTCCTGCAGTAGAGCTGACGCCGCCTCAGGATCCCTTTGAGGTGCCCGAAATCTGTCGGCGACCCCCGCTGCAGCCTCCCTTCAATCTGCCCCAGCCGCTCATTCAACCCCACTGGAGACTCCGGTATGGGCATATTCCCGAGTGCAGGAAAGCTTTGTAAATCCAAGTCGATTGTCCCCAAAAAACTCCCGACCTCTGCCATTGTGTGCACAGCTGTCACATTAAGCGAAGGCATTTAAAAACGTTTCGGTGACTCAAAGTGGGAGAAAAGTTTACACAAGTCCGGTCCATGCACGCACAAAGCGTAGCTACCCAGCGCGCCGTGCTCCTCCAAATCAGCGGAGTCCTTTCAGTTTATTGATCGTCCTTTGCTTTAATCATCAGTTTGATATCTCTGTTTATCAGATGGAGAGACTCTATTATATACATACTCCCCACGCATTCCCACATTGGATATTCAAACACAAGCCACGCCTGGCTGGCATCCCTTCTTACGCGCATCAGTTTCCTTTCCTGAATGTGTAGACTACTTTCAGTCCAACTTTTACTACTGATGGTACCGCTGTCTCTGAGCTACGTCTCTGTCAGTGCTCTCTTAGAAAGCTGTATCTGTCTTGCGACCAAATAAATCCAAGTCCAGAAGTCTCTTCTCATGGATCCTGCGCTCCTGATCGCGGTCCGAGGCTCTCTGATAAAACCACATCGCCTACCCAGGGGCAGGAAACTCAGGCAACAGTTTGCGGTGCATTAAAATGCAACGCAGATGCAGAAGCAAGGACCATCATTGTTAAAACGCAAATGGCAGCTGACACAAAGCCGAAAAGCTACATTTATCATAAACTGTAACAACCACTTCACCACAAAGGCGATCCATAATTTACACTGACTGGTTTATGGTCACACCATAGCCTCTCCTCCTGGAAAAGAAAAGGAAAACCGCAAAGTATCAGGCAAATGTCCCGTTG
>NW_019525007.1:176037-206366 GCF_002814215.2 Seriola lalandi dorsalis | reverse complement strand
CCCCCCCCCCCCCCCCCCCCCCCAGCAAGATTATCAAAATAACCTGTGCATAATCTCAGAGCAAACCGACCTCCTGCACAAGTGTCAGTGCCAACCACTGCAGTTGGACGTTTTCATGAGAGCATTTTCTCCACCTCCTTGTTGGAAGCAGGTGCTTCCTCGCCCCTCTGCACAACGTTTGCAATGTGCTCCAGCAAACCAGCAGCTTAACCACTTGTACTACTGGCAAGGAAGAGAAAAAAAGGAAAATCCAAATGCTGATGACGTGTAGTATCAAATCTGACTGGTGCAGAGGCTTATGAACTTTTGGAGACTCCAGAAGAGCTTTGATAAAAAATGTTTTAGATTTTTTTTTTTTTCAAAACCTCTCCAATATGAATCTTCTAAAGTGTTAATTTTGTGCAAAAGTTTCAAACAAGCTGCAGCTTCACCGCTATGTTCTGCTGCTTAGTAATTATGTAACTACATAAAACATGAGTAAGCACCACACATTCATAAAAAAAGGTCCTCTCTGAATTAGCACCAGTGGTGGAAGAAGATCCTTTACTTAAGTAAAAGTCCTGCATTTAGAATTTGACTTAAGTAGAAAAAAATTCTAATTATGCAAAATATTATATATGATTATATTTTTATATTGTTATTATTGATGTATTCATGTGATTTTAAAATGATCACATGTTTGGTTTGCAAAATCATAATCTGAAAATCTGAGTAACTATAGCTGTCAAATAAGTTAAAAAAAAGGCATAACATTTATACAATAACAAGTATAAAGAGGCATAACATCACAATGTTCAAGTAAAGTACAAGCTCTTCAAAACTGTATGTGAGTAAATGTTTCCACCAAAGATTGGTACCGCCACCAATGTCAGACATTTGAAATTTCAGGTGCACTGTGAGCTGTGCCATCATGCACATGAAAGAGAACACAGGGAAAGCCACAACGGGAATAATGATAATAAGTGTAATTTATGATTGAATGGGGATTTTGCATCTCCTCTGTGCACAATGGGCCAACAGGTCCCAACTTGTGGCTTCGCAGGGGGAAAAAAAGCAACATGCAGCTGTTTAGTGAAGACTTTATTTCTGTGTGAGGATCGAAATGAAAACAAACTCCAGGAGTGTTTTAATTAGTTCACTGTTCTTGAGATATCAGTGACAGCAGGGCGAAGTGGGAGGGGAGGGCACGATTACATCAATAACACACTTTAACTATTAGGCGTGTTATTTTAGACCTCCCTCAAGCTGTTTTCGGAAACCCCCGTCCTGAGGGGGAGTTCTCACCTCAGAGCTGCTCATCACAGGCAGCAGCAGCTTCCATGCACAGAACTGGGATTTATGTCGGTGACTTGCTTCCAATGATTGGTGACAAACAGTGTGTTGAAATTACCCAAAGTGTGTATGATTGTCTTGATGTCACTGTCTGGCTTTGATGAATTTTTTAGCTTCTTGTTTTTTTGGCTACTTTATCAACTTTTTGTGGTGACAGTGCAATCTGTTTTGAAGCAGATGTGACTGGCTTTGATTGGGATACAGTACGAGTGACCCTCCAAAGCACGCAGGCCTTTTTCACTGCTACTAATTATGCCACTATAAATCTTATGGGTGTGTCATGGCTGCATTGAAGTTAGAGGAGGGACAGTGGCTTTCAGCTGGTGCGGGATATGAAAGGTGGTGGGGGTGATGAATGCCCATGGGCCTCTGCTTGATGAATTGGGCAAGGGGTTGACGAGGAGTCAGGGATGGTCAGGCTTTGTGCGAACAGACACCAGGGCCCTCGCTGCAGAAGAGGATGAAAGGAGGATTTGTCTCAGCTAAAGGGTGGAAGGAGAAGGATTAAAGAAACGAGAGAAGAGGAGAAAGAAAGAGGTTGAGCAAGCGAAACAGAGTAATAGAAAATTAAAAGGAAACACCCACCGTCCCTTTTCTTCCCTCCTCATGAGCATGTTCTGACTTTCACTCACTGTTCATCTCCTCTCAAAACTCAAATCAATCTAAATGGCTATTAAGTGCTAGAATAAAAATCTAAAGGTGCTAAATTTTTATTTCATTTTTTTGGTAGCTATTACAGCTACATCTGTTGCTGGTCAGCCATATTTTATAGTTGACATGGCAGATTTATGGCTGCAGACAAAAAAAAAAAAAAATCCAGAGTTAAAATGTTCCCATATGCTGAGAACCTGCAGAGGATATAGAAATGAAGATAATGACCTCAAGTGCATGGCTGCAGCTTTGAAGTTGCTCTCCCATGAGTCACAGCGAGAGAGTCGAAATTGAAAATGAAGTTACACTTGCAGTGGGAATTGGGGGCTAATAAGTGCCTCACCTGTTTATTTGGATTAGACAAGCTTCATATGTGTCCTTTTCAGAGGGCTGAGCAAAGGTCCGCTTGGACAAATTAAACCGGGATGTTGTACAGACTGGGATGCGTTCGATTCGATTATGGAGCACGATAGAGGTGCTTGTCTGTATTCTGCAGAGTCATTGTTGGTGTTAAAGTTCGGTTTCAGAGGTTTACGCTCTCTTGCTGACGGTTAGACGAGAAGATAGATTTCTCTCTCATGTCTCTCTCATGGTAAATAAGAAGCTACAGCCAGCAGCTGGTTAGCTTTGCTTAGCATAAAGGCTGGCTCCGTCTTGCAGTAAAGCATCTTACTTTGGTTATTATAGCTTCATATTTGACAAACATTTCCTATGAACATGTTCTGTGATGCTGTTGGATATGTAGTTTGTGTAAATTACTCAGCAAGATGCTCAAAGAGCGTTATCTTCTGTATGTAACAGCACTGGTTATAATGGAGCCAGTTGCAGCCTTCCTCGCCTGTGATGGATGTCCAGTTTTGAACGAGGCCTCCTGCTGCTCCTGATGGCTCACACGTCATCATCAGATCTGGGATCAGGTTCCTCAAACCCCTCTTAACCTCAGCCAAGGGAGGGCATGAAAAAATGGCTGACTCAATATCAGTGGCTATTAGCAATGAGGGCTTGTATCTTATACCACCAGGTTAATAAGGCCACTAAAGGGGTCAAACCCCTGCGTCTGCCTGCTAGCAAAGCAGCACAACAAAGTCTAAGGACTGTTAAGTGTAGCTGCAGAGCAGAGCTTCAAATTCCCAGCGAGAGAGGAGAGAAAGGATATCATCTGTTCTTATTTTACCTTTTGTCAAGCAGCATGTGGAAAATGATCTTCACTGTGAGTTATTTGCAGAGCTGGATTCCGTGTTATTTCATTCCCTAGCAGAGACATAACAGAGAGGGTCTCCTCTTTCACGCAGGTGGTCCTTCGGTCTTGTTCAAGGGCGCTGTGTGCGCTGGGGAGGGGTGGGAGGGTACACAGAGGGGGGGTGAGGGGGACGACACAGACAGATGCATGCGAATTTAGGTAATGGTGTAACATTTCAGCGCCTGTTTTCCTTGGCCACCCCATGTAAAGATAGTGTTAATTAATTTGTTTGGTTTGCTTTTAAGCACTAACAAATGGAGCCCTCCAGGTTTTGAGAAGCCACTAGTATGCAAGGAACACAGTCTAAAACCAACATTTGTTGTACAAATTGCTTGCATATGTTCTTGGGAGAGGAAAAAAGATCCTTGTCATGACACACCAACAGAGATGTCCCACTATTTTTTTTTTTACTCAATGGGAAAACCTTGGTAGGAATATTTTAACTTTGTCTCCAACATTTTGGTTTAGCAGTTAATTATCCGTACTCCAAACTTGCGGTTTTGCTGTTTTCATCAGACAGCTGACTTAGATATAAGCTGGAGCACTAAATGCTGTATTTCATGGTATAAACTTCCTACTTATCCATGATATAAGTAGGGTTCTTAAACTTTTTTAAAAAACTTCCGTGATTCTTCTGGTCATTGATACGGTCACAGATTCATCATCGAATGGATAGTTTCAGGGTAATAATTCTAATTAATTGCAGTCTCACATTAATCTGCCCCTGCTTCATGAATGAGCCCTCAATATCTGAGCAATGTTCCACCTGTCCATCCATGCTGATGACTGAGGGGCAGTGTAATAACAGCAATAACAGCTCGACTTGCTGTGCAGGGCTGTGGTCTGTCGTTAGAGAGTGTATATGCGTGATCATGATCCTGTCTGATGAGGGAACAGGCCCTCAGAGCGAGACTATTATTCTTACTACAACACAGAGCAGGAATCTACCCTCAAACAGATGTTAGGAGCCCTTTGTAGAGCCTTTGGCACCGAGCCCAACCCTACCTATCTGCACAGCTATTTACATGGCAATCCAGCTGCTCAGTCTCTCTCTTTTTCTTCCTCTCCTTCTTTCTTTCACCACTCCCCTGCTTTTGCCTCTCACTCTGCCTGTATCTATACATTTACATTCCCTCTCTTTCTCGACCTCCCCCCTTTTCTCCCCTCACTGTTTGAAATCAAATACCGCTCGCATATAAACTTTGATCAATCAAACATACTAATTTGTTTAGCTGAGGAGACAGTGACATACTGATGCAGGTTCAGTTACACCGACATGAAAAAGGCCAGGCATCCCGTTACTGAGAATATCTCTGTGCTGACGCAAACCTTTACCCCACTCTTTATTTAGTCATTCCCTTTCACAGAAGAGCCAAATTTATCGGAAAAGTTCTACCTGCTACTCTGACTTATTGTCCCCTTTAGTCCAGGCAGATGTGGGAGGGAAGGATTTATAATGGTAACTGTTCCTGGAATCAGAGTTTATATTTGCTTTCTCACTAATCTTGTGAGGTGATATAAAATGCCTTGCACTTCTATTTTAGCTAGTATGGCATTTGATAGGTGCATAACAAGAGTAAAGTCATTTGTAAATTGAGTTATTTAATTTTATCCGAGGCATCCATCAAGTTCAGAGCACTTAAGGGATGGTACACAAATTATTGGAGTAGAGACTGAATCTTGTTGTTCTCTTAAAAAAAGAAAAGCCCACGCCAGTGTTATTAAATATTTCTTTGGACCCTCCCTTGAGTACGAGAAAAATAGCAACTAACTTTGCAAACATGACAGCACAAAAATGGCATAGTTATTTATCCTTTAAAGGTGCTATATGTAAGTTTTTGCTACCGCTACATAGCCAAACATTAACAGCTGTTTACTTTCTAGTCTCGAGGAAAAATTGCTGGTTCACCATCAAACTTCATTCCTTTGCTCACCAAGAGCTGTCTTAAGTGGTGGAAAGCAACTCTAATTTTAACTTTTGTTTCGCTTCTGTTTCTATCTTTTCTATCCTTCTAATGAAGTTAGCATGCTAACCAGCTAGCTCCATCTCATCATACTATTTTGTAATAGTGAATCAATGTAGCGTCCAGTTTGCCCTCAGTTCAGTAGGAGAGGATTGTACTGCTGGTCAGAGGATATATTCTAACCTCTGTCTTGTAAACACAATGATGGCTGACACACTTGGCAAGTGACCACTATCACCCCCACCACCACTACCTGCTCCCCGCAAGAAAGCACGTTCAGTGGCAGAGAAAATTTACACATAGCATCTTAAATAACTAGGAATTTAAGATGGTGTAACTCGATTAAACCTTAATTTTTCAATATAGCTTCCACTTTCTAAATTTATGAAAGAAGTGTTGTCAGTGGGGACAAAAGTCTGAGACCCCACTGTGTATGGTATGTGGCACACATAAAAACATACTAATGTGTGTTTTTCTTTTTCATTTGAAATCTGAATCTGACAAAGAAAGAATACAATAAGATAAAAAAATAAATCTGGGATGAGATAAAATTAGTGATTAGCTAGTAATTGTACAGCCCCTAAGAACAGGAGCCAACTTGTTGTGAAAGTTTGGACAGACTTATTGAATCTACTTATTTAGAAGCAACTCCTCAGTGTGAAGCCCTTCTGTGGCTCCAACACTTAGCTTCATTATTATCATTGTCATAATTCTTAAGGTTTAATAAAAGTCACAATGAGTTAAATGATGTAAAACAGAGCAGAGAGTTTTCTAGCTCAGAGGATGGATCTGGTCCTCATTAGCAGGCAGATCAGTGGCAGCATTATCATAAGATGATAATTAGACAAACAACCTTCATGTAAATGAAAGGAAATGAAATCAAAGTCCGCTGGGGCCCTGAAGCTGGCCGGCTCGTCAGTAGAGGTGCTGATGTTTTCCCCTTTCAGAGCCCAGCCAACATCTCAGATTGCCTCAGAATCATGCAATGTCACGCTATGACAAATGGAGATACATTAGTTAATTAAAGTGAGGAGTTCAAAGCGGGGTGACGCAGGTTGTCCTTTTTTTGCTTTCATTCTTAAACATTCCACCGTGTCACGATGCAAAAGCAGAGCTGAGTCCAACTCGCTGACTCTCCTGGCGTGATTGGATGAGTTCTTTCTCAGTTTCTGCAATCAAGGCCGCTTCAGCTTCTGACGTAGTTTTGCTGTTATTCTCCCCTCTGTTGTTGACTTAAGTGAACACTCAGATCTGGTATATTAGTGAAGGTAATTTACTGTCCAGAGTGATTTACAGTTTGGGGTGATTGTGTGGGCTTGTGCATGAGAATGCTTAAAGTTTGTTTACCAAATAGGATTAACAGAAGTCGTCTCTTTCGTGTGCTCACTGACGTTAAACAGCTCCTCTACCAGAGACGTTTTAAATGACTTACAGTGATTTTTGGCAAATGAGAAAACGCCAAACGAACTAATGGGGCCAGGGGGTTCATTGTTGATGACTTGTAGTGGGAGGTTAAAATGGAAAAGAAAGCACAGAAACCCACTGTTTTCATCTGAGGTCTTCAACTTCTCCCCCTTTGATGTTATGGGGGTGAATAGTTGTTAGGTTGAGACAGTCTCTCCGCTGCCAGAAACAAGGCTGGAGGCTGAGACAGGTGCACCGCGTTCATCACATCCTGATGGAGGAGACCGAGGGCCAAGATGTTGTTCTCAACATATTGGAAGTGTTTGTTAACAGATGGAGACATGTGCTGGCAAACGTTACCTCACTTTGTCCAGAAAGAGGGGAGAGAAAAAGGATGGGCTGGAAAGCAAAATTTAATTTCCAATGGCACGACAGACATTGAGGTAGAAAGAAGGAGAAAGATAACAGAGGAAGAGGAGTTATTCATTTTTAATATTTGCATGTCCAAGCATTACAGTTGATGATGATATATAGTAGGAAGAGTAAGCAGAAAAGCCTCTTTATGTACTTTGTGCTTTAACTGTCAATCTAGGCTGAGGGAAAATGGTCGAGACTTTGTTTATTCCCGGGTTTTGACTATAATATCCAGCTGCAAATTGTGCAAAACCACAAGCAGGTTAAGGATTTTCCCTCAGGAAATCTTTTTTTATCCAACGTCTGTCATACTTTTCAAGCACGTCTTAGTCACATATGTTCTTCCCCAGTCCGCTCCTCTATCTGTGTTTGTATCACAGCTTTATTTCTCTTGTAAGGTCATGCAGCTACAGCTGGCATCAATATGGCAGGGCTTTTTTTTCTGTCTAGTCCAGCGCTGGAAAGTTATATTCATAGGGCTAATCAGTTTAAAAGATAATGAAAACAGAGATTGTTTACAGAGATTAGGCCCTTGGAAATGGAATAATCAGTGCTTTGAAAGGGCACTGACAGCGGTGGGCTGGATTACTGTCTGTAGAAACCGAGCAACGCCGCTCTAACTCTCCATCTCTAACAAGCTCTCGGAGCCCTGATGTCATCACAGATAGAAGATAGAGTACCTTATCCTCCACTCCTCTCCATTTGCTCCTCTTTGCTGGAATTAAATTACTCAACGTTTAGCCGACGGGGCACCTGTCAGCCAGATGTGTTCGAGTAATGAACAAAGTGTAGGATGAAGTAAGCGTTTTGACAAAAATGTCCAGAGAAAAATTAATCATGGGCTTAATTTCTTCTTAACCCCATTGTTTAATACGCTGTATGATTTATGTGGCAATGGATTGATTTATTTCAGGGCAGAGATTCTGGATTACTGTAGGAAAGTCACCAACACAAGCTCTGAAATATTTGCAGCATTTCACACTTACATAAGCATACGGATGATATACTTATTTTGAAATAAACCACATTAATTAGAGACCAACTATTGTTTTTTTTTCCTCTGGAGGGTTTTAATTTGTGTGGCTCGCATAGTGTTGTTTGTTGGCCGAGCTATTCGATCCTGTTCCCATTTTATTGATTGGAGAGACACATGGGGCCCCAGTTTAATTGGGGAGGGGTTCCCTCATAAGAGCTCTCCCCAGAAAAGCCATGAAAGCAATTATCAGTATCTCAGATCTCATCCAGTGAGGGGGAAACATATGTTTAGGATTTGGACTTACACAGGGTTGCCCCCATCACCAACCAAACACAACTTGTATCCCTTTGCTAACTGGGTGCACAGTGCGAGTCTGTAGCAAAAAAGATCTGGGAGAAAGGTAGATGGAGGGGTGGTGTCCAAATGTGAGAAGATAGTGGGTCTGATGTGCCAAGATACGAGGTAAAGCAGCTTGTTTTAGCTCAAGATGTGGGGTTTTCTTGAGTTTTTTCCTCTAGTTATTGAGAAGAGTGGGGCATCAGAGCTAAATTCCTACATCCATCCTAATATTTCTTGCTCCCAAATATGCGATTATTTTATGTAAGCACAATAAACATGACACAGACCGTCTACTTGGTGGCTTTGTTTGCCCCGTGACTGATCGGGAAGACTTCGAGGAAGGGATCCTTCTGGAGAGAAGAGGATGGGTGTGAATCTTTTGTCTCAGTCTGAGTCCACTCTTGGCCATGACACACTGTCGGTTGAGCGGCCCGGCAAGGCTAACCCCCAGCCCTCTGACCAATGGCTCTGGCATCCTCTGCTTTGGCACTGTGAGATCCTGGGGGAATCTTTATTCTGATCAGAATACAGGGCAGAAACCTCCTATAAAGTCTCACAATAAAGTTAAACAGAGACACGGTGAACTGCACTGGAGAGGCGAAGGGGACAGATCACCATAAAAGTGTCATTTATCTTGGGGGATTCTACTTTTACTGATCACACTCCTATTTTTCCTACAAGATACCTTTCTGTACTTCAACAAAGAGCAAGCGTTTAACTTTTTTCTGTCAGTGCTACTGCTGTCACATTTTCAGCCATTTTGAGAGACTGATGTAAGAGTTTGTAAAGCACTGCATGTATTCCAGTGGTATCCATTAGTGTAATGCTGGCTGCTTGATTGTGAAGGAGACCCTGACAGTGTACTTGACAAACAGTCGGCTGATCCATTTCTTTCCCAAAGGAGAATGACAGGGGGGCTGCCTTTGCAGCAAGCGGCCCCACTGTGCGCCCATAAGAGCTGAGAGTTGGGTGGTCTGTCCATCAACGGCAGATTTGGGGTTAGGCCTGAGAAAAGCAGCTCACCCATATCAGTTTCAAAGAGTGAAACCCTAAGCGCTGGCCACTCTCTGCCTGCTGCAGCCTTACATGCACAAAGACACCTGTTGTTCGACTCTCTTACAAAGGCTTAATCAATCTAGGTGTTTGCAGCCAAACAAACACAAATGCCATCTAGTATTCAGTTTTGTTAAGTTTCATGTCTTTAAAAAAAAACTGTACATGTTTGTGTTTTGCACTTTGTTTTCCCAGTTGGAGCAACCGGACGCCAAAACACTGATTACGCACAATTTTTAACATCAGGCTTTGCAGTGTTGTCAAAATGTTTGAACCAGATTTGATTTTCCATTTACTGTCAGTCAGCAACATGAATGAGACAGTAATGCAGTGCTAAGCTGTAGGTGGCTTTTAGTAAGGTAATAAATTTTCTGAGCAAGAGGAAACTTCAGCTCTGCAGGACACCGCTAGTACTCACTGTCCTGAAACTCACAGGAAATTTGTGCAACTCCTACAGAAAAGGACTCATCCAAAAGCCTTGTAGGCCATGATGAACAAGCCGAGCCTGTGTCAAAAAAAAGAAAAAGAAAAGCACCCACTGATTCCTGCTGAAAAGACCCATTTGACCCCATATTCACCAGAAATGATTTTGTCACAACCAAGGTTTCTTTTTCCTTGAAACAAAGTGAGTCAGAAAGCAAAATTAAGCTGAAATGATGTTTGCTTGATGCTATTGCGGAGACACTGTAAAGCTCGGTTCATGGCTACTTGTCCCTCTTACCTCTTACTTGTTATGAGAAATGACATGCAAAGTAATTTCATTGATTATCTTTGGGCAACGCTGGTTGATTGTGTTTCTTCTCTGGGGAGCGGCGATAGGCGTCGTCAGCTCATGGAGACCAGAAGTACAGTTTTTATTCAACAATTTGACAACCAACTGAACCCAAATTTGACATTGTTTGGTTTTAAAATATAACAGTACATACAAATTGCAATTCCACCATCAGTTTACAGCATCTTGTAAAAGTTTGTTGAGCATTGCAGATCTATAATTTGTTCAAACTGTTGGAAAATTGTGTGGTTTGGAAACAACTGCGATTAAGTTTGCATTAAGAGCTTCTTTCTTCTACCTCCATTAGGGACATTTATCTCAATAAACAGGGGTTTGTAATCCACAATTAAACTTTGTGCACTCAGGTCCAAATCTGTTTTCCCCCCTTCTGGCTGGTACAACCAAACAAGCAATGGGAATAAAGAGATTAAGACAAAGAGACTAAATGTGTGGGACAAAACTTAAAAGTATGAAGCATGAAGTTGTTCCTTTAGAGAAAAGTAAAAAGAAAATGAAGAGATCTTAGAATTTTGCATTTTATGTTATTTTTATGAATTAGTTCACATTAAGGGAAGCTAATTTCACTCCTGCTGGCTGTATGTCTGATGCTATTTAATCCAGTAGTTAAACAGTGGACAATTAAGAGAGACTGAAGATTGCTGAGGAAAGATGGGATTGGTTTCTACCTAAATCTTTCCAGTAGAGGGGAGGCAGATATGAATAGCTGTGGTAATTTGATGAGGCGCTGCCTCTCTTTGGGATAACACACTGAGAGGAGGCTTTGTTTATGTGCCAAATGGATTTATGGAATCAAACAGAAGTTTTAATTTCCTTGTTTGAGTCGACATGCAGGGGATTAGAAGGAGGAAAAATGTGGGCAAAGATAAAAGTAGTTATCAGACACACTGTGGTGGAACAAAAGGCTCTTTGGTTACCTGCTGGTTATGTTCCGATTTTTCCATTTTGCTTTGAACAGTGTCTTTATGTTGCACCTCCAGGTTGGTTGATAGTTCAAGAGGACTTGTAATGGAGTTCAAAAGAAGTTAAAAATTTTAGCTTAGTCCATTTTTTGCATCACATTTCACATTGCAGTAGTACATTTCTATTATTCTTTTGTATATTCTGCTGGGGAGAAGATTTTGTATCTTAAGTATAATTATTTCACATGAATAAACTGAGCTACCAACAGATTGTGCACCACTGAAGTGTAGCTTTAGCAGGCATCAGTCACTCATCGAGTCAAGCATTAAAGGAATAACTCCATATTTTGGAAATTTCTCAAATACGCTTGTTTGCTTGCTTGCCAAGATTGAAACCCGTTTAATATCTGTCCGTTAAATATGAACAGCCAGGAGACGATTCATTTAGTTTAGCTTGCTTAGCAGGTTTTACAGCAGGGTATAAGCTGGATGTGTAGATTTGACACTTCGTTTTTGAACGAATTACACAATCGAGCTATACATGTGTTAATTACCGGTACGATCTACTCAGCAAATGCTCAGTATTTCCCAAAATGTTGAACTATTGAAGTGTGACCTCACAGATGTGTGATTCTAGCGGGCAAATATCTAGGACTGTTTAGTGATGGATGCCTGTTTTACAGGGTTGGAGTCAAACCATCACTCTGACTGCCCCATGTGGTTTCAGGGGGTGCGGGTTCAGTTCTGTCAGTGGGAAAAGACAGCAGCCAGTTTCTTTGAACAGTCACACTCTAATCTAAGGAATAGAGATGAGGTACATGTGTAAGTTTTCTGCTTTTCGTGTGCTTGCGTGTGTATGTGCATATTTGTTTTTCCAAACTTGAAAAGGACGCGCAAGTCCTCATGTGCTTTGATCTCTCGCCGCCCTTTTCATGTTCTAAAAGTCTGACAACATCCCACTTAAAACATCCTCTGATATCATCAACTACATTTTACATTTCCAAAAGTTCGAACAAACCAATATCACAGCGTACACAACATCAACTTGCTGCCAGCCACACCATAATGGACATGTGACTCTGCTGGCCATCGCTGACCAAAACAGCAACTTCATGGTAGAAATATGGAACTATTTGTCATGGTATTGTGTGTATTTTGACTTTATACTCTTATTGGCTTTTGCGTGTGAGGCACAAGTGAGGTTATTAATTATCATGGTCTCTCAGCTCTAGTAAAGGCAACAGCTGCATTTCATAGAGGACTTGCAGGCAAGAGACGGACAGAAATAGACCTTTGTGCTTCGGAGTGATGTGTTTCTCACAAACTGCCATTTCATCAGAGCTCACTTCAGCTGAAGTGAGCGAAAGAAAAGCAAATTCACTGTTGATGCACCTGTTTCGTTAATGTTTATTTATCTCTCTTAAAATATCCATTGTACATAACACCTCTACCAAGCAGAACCCAAGTACCTCACACAACCCCACGTCAAATAACCCTAACCATCACTTTAACGGCCGAGGCTGAAGCTGCGATATACGTGCAGTGAAGAGTTTGTCCTTGTATTGTAAGTATGACTATAAGCTAAGATAGGACTTTTATTTTGTTAACCCTGTTTGGGTCTGCATGCCATAGAGAACCACTGTACTAAGGAGACGTACTGATAGTGGGTGACTTTAACATGTTGTGGGAAATGGAGAAAATAGGCCTGGTGGTCTCTGTGGTAATAAGTACATTTCCTTCTGTTGAATTCAGTATTAGGATGATGGAGACAGAACACACACAGTGGCAGCTTCTTCGGAAGATATGAGCATAACCTTTGAAGTGACTTGTGACAGTAGTTCATATATCTGGCGATGGTTTTGTCAGGTGGACAGCCGCCCATAAACACATTCCAGAAGTCCAGACATAAGCCATTTTCCAGAGAAGGTGGAGAGCAGCGATGTTAAAATCACAGGCTTGTTTAGGTTTTGCCGAGTGATCACTGCATTATGAAACTTTACATCTTTGACCCCGGGGTCTGGAAATGCCCACGTGGACACATGGCTTTTTCATTGTCCTCACAAAGCCCGTCTATTGTCTACCTCCTCTCTCTGTGTCTCAATCAGAGACTCTGACGCTGCTCTGCGGATGCACCTGGCCCATAAGGTTTCACTCATACGTCCTCCGCCTTGGAATATTAAAGCGCTGACAAAAAGTTAAACTGAGTGGTGCTGTCGTCTTTTAGTAGACTGCTCTGTCTAGTGGAGTATTAGGTGCTATTGTCCGGACAGGGCGACCAGTCAGTAAGATTTAAAAACAGCATGGTCTTTATTGGGGGATATCATGTTTTGGGGGGATGAATACAGGATTATTTGAACTGGATGGGCTGGGATGAGTGGGCGAGGTGTGGAAGAAGTCTGAAGGTGGCTCTGACTTTTGCTTTGCTCAGTCTTCGCTACTCCAGTATAGGGGCACAGACTCGGTGTGGATCGGCCCAGTCATGAGCCTAACAGATGTGGCCGTCTCTCTGTTCCTCGTCCAGGCTGCCATGGCAGTCGTTCAGTTATTCTCTGTCAGAGGTTCAGTACAGGGAATACAGGTTTGGGCCTAGCGTGTGCCCTCCTCAGTGTTTACCCCTTATCCCGTCAGCATGGCTGTACACTGGCTAGAAACAGCCAGCGGCTGATGATGTCCAGGACTGATAGAGGTATCTGCTTTCATTAAGGAAGACTCTATTAGCCATGGGTGTGAATTTTACGTTCGTTCTTTGAGGCCAAGCCTCAAATAAATGAAGGGTTATCTATAGCTCTCTAATTGGAACCACCTTGACTCTCTCCCTCCATCCCTCCCCGCCTCTCTAGTGAGTGATTTCATGACTTTTGTCCATTGGCGTCACAAGAAACAGATGTGAGCGAGATTCCTGCTGGTTTCTGCTTTCGATCGAAAACCTGGTAGATGGTCGGATTGATGACATTTTGTTTGCCTGTGAACATGTTCTTCATTGGATTTATGGAGTGTCCCTCCGCTTTCAAAACACCTGCTGCGCCGGGGCGGATGTCAAATCAAAGTTGATACTCTCACGTCTTCAACATTGCTGTGCAAAGGAGAGCCAAAGTGAAAAATAAATACTGTCAAAGCATGGAAAACGAAAAAAATTCTTTTGGTTGACATGCAGTTTGTGAATATTTTGTAATGCTCATAAAACAGAAAAACATGTGGCACAGATGATACATTATACCTGAAGGAGGAGCGGCATTCATCATTAATTTATGCCCTATAAAAAGTATTATCTTGACAAATTATACTTTCTTCAAAAGAGTGTACTCAGAGATGAAATATCACTGATGTTGTTGCTTTATTATGGCAGCCTTATCCAAGAATGTTGTACTTTTATCTCCTTGAGATTTAGCACTACGTCAAGTGTTAAGTCTGTATAAAGTGAACAATATAATACAACTGAGACTGTGCATTAAAGACAAAATGATTTGCTTTCATCTTAGAGGTCTAATGTCTATTATATAATAATAATAATGAAAGGAGCACTACCATTTAATCAAGCGCAGTTGAACTTGTCAAGTAGAAAAACAATTAATGTTGGATCTAAGTGTTTTCTCTGATTTATGTTTAACCTGTGGTTAACCTGATAACTCTTAGAGAGGCTCTGGAAAGTAGAACGATACTCTATTCTTTCCCCGAGCTTCAGAGGCCCTGTCACTTCACATTAGCGCTAACAGTCAGCTGCACCCCGGCCTGCTCTCTCTGGCAATCAGCTCGAGAGTGAAACACCTGCTCATGTTAGGCAGTTTCCATGGAATAATGCAGTAATTCCATCAGGAATTGATTGGGATTGGGAAAAAAAGGGGGAAAAGGGAAAACAAATATGCGCCTGCACATACAGTAGACTCGATTGGAAAGAATGCCACTGTTTGTTTTCTCAAGCTAGGGAAAAACCTCTCCTCTTTTACCACAAGACATCAAAGAGGTTTTGTGATATGAGATGGTCTGCATGCACTGCTTGGAAACAAATTACACCTCCCATTCCCTTGGTGCAGTCTGCAGCGCCCTTTGATAATTGTAAAAAAAAAAACAAAAGAGCTGTTATATCTGCTTTGCCATGGTTATCAGTCTTTATGTCTGTGAAAAAAGTCAAAGTTCAGACGTAAGGTTTAGCTCTATATTCAGATAAAAAAAAAGAAGAAGAAGCTGCTTGCTGTTTCAGATTCCGTACATATCCAAGCACTTTAAATCAAAAGTGAAACATGGACAGGCAGAGCAAATTATACATGAAGTCCTCTCAGCTCCTCACACAGCGTCATGTCTTTGCGGTATTTCCTGGATCATACAGTTAGCTGTTTTTGGAGGACATGATTCCCTTTTAATTCCTCTCAAAGCCCAAAGAACTCCCTCCTTCCTTAGACACTTTTACAATCCATCAGGATTTGTTCTGACTTTTCCTCAGACACTAACTGTTTTTCATCTGTGGTATCTTTATTGACTCACGAATATACACGTGTTCATACAGCTCAGTCCTCCTCTCTGGTTTTAGCTGTTGAAGGAGTGTTTCATCAAGGTTGCGCCTCAGATCTGTGGGAATCATTCTTGCGCTCTGGCTTCCATGTTTCCACCATTTTGACAAATACAAGTATTCCCACTTCTTCCAGAAGGGAGGATAAGTGTTGGTCTTCTTGCCAGGGTCGAACATGCTGCAAGGAAGACATGATATCAAAGGGCTGGGGAGGATTTGGAGAGTGACGAAGCACACCTCTTGGGCTCTGGAGAAACACAACTCTTCATACATCCATCATCCCACAAGAGCATCGTTAACATCGTCATTCCTCACCAGGCAGAGCGCAAAGCATCTTGCTCAAGCTGGATTTCTCTCGCTGAACGTGCAATCTGAATTCCTTCATTGCTTTCAGAGCATCCCTCTCGTAACCTTGTCCTTTGGCGTGTGGTATTTGATAAATTGTACTTCAGGGCAAACTACGGCCTCTAGTGGCTACCAGAAAACACAATTTGATATGTGACTGAAAAGGTGAAACAAGCTGCATATTTTTTCAGCAATTACATGTGGAAAAAAAGTGTTCCAATTCATTGTAATTCAGCTTGCAGCTGATTTTTCCATGCTGTGCATCTTCCATATCAAGGGGAGTGGTAATGACTGAAAATCTGATCTTTTCTGAAAGCAAAATCTAGATTAATTGATGGAAAACGATGTGTGTGCGGTGGAACTTTCCGTCTGATCAAGGAACAGGTTGTCTTGTTCCTGCTGTGCTTACTCGCTGTTTACTTTGTCTCCTCAACCTGCTAAGACATGAGATATTGTCTTCCAACTCACAGGTATTCTAGCTGTCTCTTCTGAGCCTGCACACAGACACACACACACAGACACACACACACACACACACACACGTGCACAAACAATTTCCCCCTGTGTTGATGGGTGAGCGAGAAAAACATTCCTCAGTCAGGAGGTGGAGGTGCCCTGAAGGATTGTGTGATTGTGTGTGTGTGTATGAGTATGAGAGAGTAGAGAAAGACAAAGGAGTCATTTCACAGCAGGTTTTCCCTGACAAGACGGTGGACACAATCAGCAGTAATCCCTCCATGCACACACATACACGCACACACACACACACACACACACACACACACACTCACACACTCACACACACACACTTGTGCTTCAGAGCGAGGCCAGGTGAATTACATCAGGACTTGGGTATTACTACAGGTGATGCCTTGTCATCTGCAGGGTGTTGGTGTTGTAAATGGACTTACGCTGCGAACTCCGGGGAGAGGCATTTTGTCGAGGCAAAGGCAAAACAGCAAAGAAATAAACATGTTGTCAAGGCAATATCAAGCATGTTCCCTCACGCCTGCGACTGGCAGCGGGAGTATTTCCGAAGCCTCGCCGCTGTTTCTGTACTTAAACACCTGTGACACACGATATGAGCAAAGCCTGGGAAAAGCATGGTTGTGGCTCCCTTGGGGAAGTTGGGGGGACAAGGGTGGGGATGTGTGTGAGGCCTGAAGAAGTGTGTGTTCCTGGGGTGTTTGCCATGCAGCCCAGTGTGTGGAGCTGTGGGCTGCTGGGGACTCCGGTGTGTGTTCAGCTGGACCTGCAGGATGTTTTTACAAGGGAGGCGATCCCCTCCTGCACAATGCGCACACATACACACACACAGGTGCTTACAGGCTTTAGCTCTGACGGCGCAGGGTTACGTGGTCAGTGCACCATGCGTCACTGCGCAATATGTTCGGTATGTGGCGCGTAGGTCGGTCTCAGTGCAGCGGCGGGGCCTTTCCTGTAGCCTCTGTCTGATGTCTGCTTCGTGGCAGCCAGGCTCGTAGGCCTTCTCCTCTCTGCTGTCAGACTGTCAGAGGGCTTGTTCTAAAATCTGGAGGTTTGATCTGCCTCGCCAGGCCGCAGAGGGACCCTCCACTCACACGTTTCCCACAGGCAGCAGCAGCAGCATGAGGAGGAGGAGGAGGAGGAGGAGGCCTGACGCTCGCAGCCAGTTTTGTGTAGTTACAGTAACTGTCTGGCTATTCCCCGCCTGGAGGAATAAATAAATAAATAAAGGGAACTCCACTTCATAACATTTTAATTGGCTTTGGAGGCTTAGCTGTGGCTCGCCTGTGGTTACCGCGGTCAGGCAAGTATGGAGCACAGCAGCCACTGAATGTTTTAGACTCTCAAACACACAAATGCTCTCTAAGAAATACACACTCTGCAACTACACTTTCTCTGACTCTGTCTAAAGGCCAGGAGCACTGCACCACAGAGGTTGGCATTTCCTTTGACAAAACCACTTGTCGAAATCCAAATCCTTCATTACACCGTGTTAGAATTACTGCACACTGGAGAGAAACATCCCTGCGAGCCCACCAATCGCCCAAACTTATCTTCCAAACAAGTCAAATCCGACTATAAACACACGGAGCTTGTTTCTGTCCGACCTCCCCTCTGCTGCCTGTGAGTGTTTTGATGTGTTTTGACTTGAGGCTTTCGCGGTGTGTGTGGTTCCCATGCCATTTGGAGCCACAGTGGATGGGATCCTGTCAGTGTGGATCCTGGCTGTGAGGGAGCCTGCAAGTGGCATCGGATGATGCCAGTGCCTGTAGGGGCTAAGGAGATGTCAGTGATTTTATGTGTGTGTGCACCTGCATATGTGCATGTGGTGTGCGTACTCCTTAAATGTGGTTATAACAGGGATTAAGTGGTGTTTCAGAGTGGCCCCTCAGTTCAGATGAGATGATAGGAGGGTCTGTACAAGTGGGTGTCGGTGTTTCTCCTGTGCAAACGTTCCCTGTACCTCTGAGTGATAGAAAAGTCTCCAATTAGAGCCTGAGTCCATGTCACACATCTGCTGATCCCATCCACCCAGCTCCAGGAGTTTCCTACCTATTTATGAGAAAGCCATCCATCTGCCTTCACGCCTTCTAATCCCCCAGCCTCCATTATTCCTGGGAAATGCACTGTCACCATAGAAATCAAGAGCAAGAAACAGAAAAACAAAACAACAGACAAGGAGGAGAAAAAAAAAACTATAATGGGGGAAAATGTAGAAGAAGAAAACAGGGAGTGAGGCAGGAAACAATTGTGAAAATTCTTCAAAGGTCAAAGCAGTGGTAAAAAAAAATGTATATAAAAAAAGAGAAAAATGAAGAAAAAGAAAAAAGAATCGGCCATGAAAGTGTCAATGTGGAGTTTGTGACGCATTGTCGGTGCGGGGTTCGCCTGCTCAGGCGAATGGGTCTCAGGGGCTCTTTATTTTTGAAGCTTGACTGCAATTTGGATAAGAGAGCCAGAGGTCCCAGGGAAGGAGCCGCCAACCCTGACAAGCTGCTGGAGGAGCCCTGCACGGGGTCACTGAGCGAACCCCATCCTCTACAACTCTGGAAGACAATACACACATGCACCTTATACACGTGCACGCGCTCCTGCGTGCATTTTGATGCAGTTTATCAGATGCACACTTGAGATGGTGCACACTTACAGTACATATCTTCATCTTGTGCAGAGGCTCATCAGTGGTTTTTTGTTTACTGTGTCTTCTTTCCACCATTGCTGCCAGCTTCTCCACTTCTTTCTGTCCTCTTCACTCCACCTTAAAACAAAGCAACACACTCTCTGATAGCCCCATTACTCTGACAAGAAATGTCTAGAATAATCTGTGACCATAGAAACCAAAAAAAATAATAAAAGCAAAAGGCTGTGAAAAAAATTGAACCCTGCAAGACAACATCAAACAAAAGCTATTTCCCAACTATTATCCTGTTCAAGTGCATTCAGATGAGACACATGAATTGCTCTCCACATACTGGTCTATGCATGTGCTAATTTGTCAGACTGTTGTTTGATGTAATGTAATAAGGACAGCGAGTGTGAAAAGAGTGTGAGCGGGAGAGGGAGAGGAACCTGACATGTTCCTGTTTTGATCGGGAGATTCCATTATAACTGTAAAGGTTAAGCCTCCAGAAGACTGGCTGCTGACTGGTTGATGGGATTAGAGAATACATAATTGTTCGCCAGTCACATGTGTCATAAAATGAGAGGCCAAACCCTTTGTAATGAGGATTATGTGTCTTTTCCATGGATTCATTTCTCTGCTCTGTGACATTATTGTGTGCCTGGTGAGCTGCGAGGGCCTGTATCTCTCCCATCCTGACTGTCTTTGTCTGATTGCACACTAGGGCCAACTACCTTGACTTTCCACTGTGCACTCGGAGGTTTTTACTGGTCAGTGTGGATACAGAGCACCATTGGCCAAAACCCGTAAAACTAGCACAAGCATGTTTCATTGCACTACAAGGTGTGAACTAATAGAGTCTTAGTGTCTGGCAGCAGAGAAAACTGGAAGTGAATCCTTGGACCTTGACAAACCTTAGCAGATAATTGTCTGTTATTTTGCTTTTACACAGGAGAAGTCAGAGTGGTTTATGAATCCTACTGTTTAGGTGTTTTATGTGCTGGACCGATGAAGGTCACTGGCGTAGTCTTCTTTTAAATGCCTGTGTGAAGCTGTTTATTGTTCAGTATATTAATTGACTTTGAGTGCTCCCATAGGCACCATAAAGTCAAACGAAATAGCCACAGTTGCATAAATCCTCCATCATAAGGTGAATACAATGAGACAAAAATAATAAACCGCAGAATGATGCTATTTTCCTTGTGGGTTTGTGTGTGTGTGAGCGTGAAAGGAAGACAGAGATAGTAAGACAGGCAGAAAGAAAGAATTGGTGTGTGACTATGAAAACCTTGTATATCTAGTTGGTATGGTTTTCACACTTTAGATTTAGTTGAAAGATTTCATGGCTCTCAAAGGGACGGGACCAATTTCCAACCACTTAAAAAAAAACTTTGGATAGTTTACTACCTGTATTGCCATTAACAAAAACCACAGTGTTTTCTAGTACCAATTTCTAACAGGGAACCCTTTATAAGGGCTTTATACACTGTAACTAATGACTTTATTAATGGTTAATAAATCATTCAGTATTGCGTTACACATCAGTTTTAATCCATATCCAAGAACAGCTTCTGGGTTGCCAGGTTGTGGAAAATTTTCAGCATGACACTTAATAACTCCATCAGAAAGCCCCCTCAGATCAACTTATTTACTCACTATATTAAGTCAATGTAAGTCATCTTCTTTATGAAATAAGGAGATAGCTAAAACAACTCTAATACTCTACTCTGTAATAAAAAAAATTGTAAATGGTTTATTTACTATTAATAAAGCCATTAATAACAATTTATAAACCCTTTATAATTCCTTATTAGAAAGTGGTACACTATTTTTGTATTTCCTAACAAGTTGACATCTTTGAGATAGAAAGTTTGGGCCATCCAACAGCTCTCTGCTGCTTTAACCTGGGTCCTTTTGTTTGATGTTGTTGTTGACTTGATGATCTTCCCACATCACTGCTTTCCTCCCCGTCTACCTCTGCTGCATCCATCTGCACACAGACTCCCTTATGACACAGATAATTCTGGATGTGTGTCTGTGTTCGGAACAAAGCACTGCTGAGCGTAAATGCAAAGTGATCACTGGAGCATGCACTGAAATAACGCTTGGCTGTGGGGAAAGGAAACATTAAGTCTTGTGCAGCACAGCAAACACCAGAAACTGCATTAAACATCACAGTAACATTGTAATTTTACAGCCTGTTTTAGTATTGCTCATGACTCTAATGTATGAGTGAGGCAACCAACGTGCGTGAAGCTCAGGAATCCAAAGGAACTTTGAAGTGCACATTTGTGTAATGAGTTTTCTTGCACGCCAGGCAGTTAAATTGTGGGAACCGGTGCACAGAGTGAGTCCACGCGGCCTATCAAGCTGTCTGAGGTGTTTGCAGGCCGAGCTGTTAGAGCACTGCTGCTGCCCGGACCTAACTGCTGCTGTATGGACCGGCACTAGAGGAGTCATGGAGAAGAAACTGATCTCTGAACAGTGATAACTGTCGGCACCGTCGGTTCCCTGAACAATGATGTTCCTCATTCTCAACTGGAAATTGATAAAAATATGTTGTGCTTGTTGTAGTCTTTAAATTTAAAAGTTCATCTCTCAGACATTAGGAGGAAAAAGTTTCTTTTAAAGGCCAATCAATATTTTTACATTAACAATGGATTGTATGATTATGTGTCATGTGAAAGGAACTGCTCACAGGGATGAAGCCCCAACGAATTATCACCTGACTCTACAGTTCCATGTTTCACCTCATTTCCAGCCACAGCAGGGAGCTAATTCATCAAAAAAAAAGCTCCAAAAAAGTCACAGTGCAACACCTGCCCAGCACTGAACAGCAAAAAGTAAAGTGAGCAACTAGAGAGCTAAAAGAAGAATATTGGACATACGTAAACAACTACAGATGAATGCTGATGTTGCTATATGTGTCTGTGGGATGTGTAAATAGACAACTGTTTGAAATCAAGTTGTGTTTACAGCTTGTTTTCCGCTACCGCCATGAGCACCACATGGGAGTAACTTAACTCCAGGCTGAAAATCAGTTTTTAAAGTTTAAAGTGTTTCACCTCTGACCTCACCGTCCGGTATGGGTGGGTGTGGTCAGAACTGTGCATTGCCTTACCTGTAACCACACCCAGCAGTGATGTCAGCGTGCCCCAAAGTACACCTGTGCATCACTGCAGGAAGGTGAAAAACCAATCCACTGGAGGAGGTGCTGAGTTACACTTTAATGGTGAATTTTGTAATGCCAAGTGTCTAGCATCAGTTCTTTGCCGTCTTTGATTCCTTAGGAGTTTGGACGGTGTCTGTGTTTGTGTGAGAAACAAACAAAAAAAACTGCGTGTGTGCGGTCCTGCTAGTGTACTTCTTCAACACCCTGAAAAGCGTAAAATGGCCCTCAGTGGAGCGAGCCTCCACACTGCCTATCACTCCATTACCAGCCGCGCCGCTTGACTCAGGCCAATGTGCAAAACATCTGTGGAAAAGGCCTCATGCCTTTTCTTTAATAGAGTGTCCCCTTAGAAATGTTTTTCCTACTCTCCTCCTTTTTATCAGAAGTATAGAAATACCCACCCACTTCTGTCATGTAAGATTGGGTCCCCTCCAAGTATGACATGATGGAGCTCATCTGGATTGAGTTAGGGTGGGGCACCCTGTGGAGATAGAGTGGACGGGAATGTCATTACTGAATCGATAAAGCCTTGTTAGCATGTTAGGGCTCACGGTGTGCAACAAACACTCGACTCTAGGGCTCAGTAGGATGCAGACAGTGTGTTCAGAGGGAGCCGCTGTACCATGACGGTGCACCATTTTGCTTTTAGTAAGTCTCTCCCCTCCACCCCACCCCCGCTCCTGTTTCTGGTATGTTACTTGTGAACCACATGTTGCACAAATTTCAGCACCATTAAAGTGCTCTCTGTTGCTACTCGGACTGTAAAGCACAGATCATTCTGGCAGGAAGCAGCAGATTTGGTCGTCTCCAGCATTTTGCTAGCTGCGAGATGAAAGAGACGCTATATCCTGAACGTAGTGGATGCTCTTACTTGTTTGTGACTGATTTTCACTGCCATTCAAAACTAATTTAATACCTTTACTTATTATGTGCATGTACATTAACACATAAAAATGTGAAAATAAAAAAATGGACAAAAAAACACAAACCTGAATCGTCTTTGAAAATCCACAGAAACTATTCCCTTCATTTAGTCCCCACCTCCCCTGTTTTCACACACCAAACATGTTCCCCAGTCTGATTCAACAAAGCCAATAGAAACAGCTCATGAGCCATGTGCTGCAGCTCGTGTGCTAAGGTAATTCAGCTTAATTGGTTGCACATTACAGAAGCAAAATCTCTGATGAGAGTCTCTGTGAAGTCGTATCAAGTAATGGGAAGCAACAGAGATCAGTAAACAAAATATTAGCAAGGGAGAAAGAAAGCGAAGTGATCAAAAGAAGAAAGAATATGTGGTCACAGCATAACAAGTGACAGTGAGATTGAAATGCACTTTTCCGTGAAATGTGACAAATATAATCATGTCAGAGTAGGAAAGATTTGGTAACCCTAGACTTAACTGAAGTACATGAAAAAAAAATTCTGATTTGTTTTGTTAACCCGCTCTGCTCTACGCTGCCCTGGCCTGCGAGAACCCCAACGCACTACAAGACGTTAGTTAAGTCCATACCAGACCATTACCTGCCTCATATTTCATAGAGATGCACTTACTTTCATCCAGTCATGGCAGGCTGCCCACGTCCATGCAGTGTGTGGTATACAGATATCAAATTTGGAAAAAAGAGAGCACCAATATTTGATTGGTACTTGCTTTCTACAAGTGAGTGTTAGTATTGGATTAGCTGTTAGGAGGGAAAAGGCTGGATCCCTAATTTTGCACAAACAGGTAAAGAATCTATATGATCATAAAAACAGTTATCATGGCAGAATCGGGGTATCAAATCATGTTAGGTCTTTCCACCTTGTGGAATATTGTTCTTATAACGTTCATGTCTATGATGCACTTTGAACTGATTGTGACGGGGAAATGATGCATGGAAGAGACGGTGTACCTGTATCAGGTGTCCTAATGCGCAGCCGGTTCAGTGGCTCAGCACAGTGCGAACACTGAGAGAAGAAGAAGAACGCTCTAGGTGTTTGTGGTCCGTTGATCAGTCTTTTCCTGGTTCAGACACTGACAGTTTCCACTTGGCCTTTTGATGCAGCATCTGTAAATCCCCTGTTGAATTGACATTTGCTTTTTGAATGGCATTTCCTCATAAGTGATTTAATTATGAAAAGATTTCCATTTTCCATTTTAATCTCTCCAGCCATGTGATAATGCCTCCCAATCAACCATAGTAGATTTGAATTTGCATAATAAAAGGTGATTTGTGAGGACACCTGCATTAACTGTCCTCTCATCCTTCTACTGCTGCACCTCTCCATCTGGGAGATCTCGCCTATCTCAACCCCCTGGTGGCTGTTTAGGGCAGATTTTAGTCCTTGTAACCATTTATGCAAGCAGACGTAAAAGCATAGCTGAAATAGCTGACACAAGTCTTGTTTGATTACGTGAGAAAGGTTCTAATGAGAGACATCAGGCTTGTTTTCCAGTCCTTCTTGTGCATGTTGAACATTCTGCCCAGGACCCATCAGGCTCGTTCTCCCAGTCGGTCTTTGATGCCAGCGCAGAGCAATCAGACTAATTGGCCATGGCAACACTGATGAAACATTTCAGAAGGAGAGAAGGAGAAAAACACAGGCTTGGAAAACTGAATCAATATCATTAATCATGGGCAGGAATCTGCTATTAATGGTGTCTGTTTTCTATTAGGGGCTGAACACAGACGTTAGACGTGCGCAGGGATGGGGATTATCTGGCCGGTGCTATGACCCCAGCTGTCCTCGGCATGACCAGACACAAAAGTTCACTGCGGAGTGTGCAGCAGAGTTCACAGCACCTCTGAAAAACAAACCAACACAGCCTCATCTCTATCTGTCAAGGTTACAGTGGATGATACAACACACACCTGCAGGTGCCACCACAAAACTGAGGACACCAGTAAGGGAGCTTGCATAACAGACGGGTATGACATGCGATTTTTTTGTATGTATCAGGACGAGGTCTGTGTATGCATGTGCCCTTTTATGCTTTAGACACAGCAGAAGTGCTGTCTTTGAAGGGCAGACGATATGAATGTCTATCAGACTCAAAACATGCATTGTCATCCTTCCTTTGAGCAAGGATGTCTGGACAGCTATCATTGTTGTCTTATTCTTTTATAATATGTTTTTTTTTTTTTAAATATTACATTTAGTCACTTGCTGATTTTCAGGCTACTTCTGGGCAGACACAACATTGATATTATCACCTGTAAATTTAGATGACAAATCTGGGACGGTTGTCTTTTTTAACATCTAGTGACACAGCAACATTAGACCAGCTCCTGAAATAAATATCTCACATTTAAGCTGCTAAAACTTCCACTATGTTCACCAGCTCTGTCCGTTGTCTGGTTCTGGGCAGGTAAGCTAATGAACAATGTGTTCATCAGAGCTCATTGAGAACAGTTGCTCGCTGCGAGTGAAAAACATGTTATTATAGCAGTGAGAGTGAACTTAAACAGTAAAGTTGTGGGGCGGAAAACCAAAACAATGAGCTGAAAGATGCTAAGAAGTAGAGCTGAGTGGAACTGCAGGGCGATGATTCTCTGTGGTTTTGTCACTGGGAGCAATACCTTTGACATGCAAGAAGTCATGCGATATATTTAAATTTTACAATTATCGATTGTATTGGGAATAATTATTTCTGATTAACCAAGATTCTATATAACGAAATACAAGGTCTTGTATTAGAGCTTGGCAAGGCTGTGAAAAAAGCAAGAGTCATGAATATGACAGCTCCACTGAGCACTGCTCTGAGCCAGGTAACATGAAAGGCCCTTTCACAAGCAGTTGGGATTTTATGAGAACCCTTCTGACCAGAAAGAAAGCCTGGGCTCCAGTGACACGTACTCTATGGACCATAGTGACTGTCCCATCAGTGGCCATCCATTTACTGGAAAACAGACGTTCCTCAAAGACCCCGCTAAACCAAAGAGACCTATGAGAAAACTACCGCAAGTGGAAAGTTTGTTATGCTAATGTGTTGAGGGACTGCAGGGAGTAGTGTCAAGCATGAAGGGTGTATGGCTGCGGAGGATAAATAGTTAGGCTGCAGTCCCACCTCATAGCTTCAGCACTGGTGCACTGAGGCAGTGCGTGCCTGTTACTTGCCAGAGGGCGGGAAGAGCGAGTGAGGTACACAGGAGCAGTATGAACTATACCCCTCCTCCCTCTTAGTCGCGTTCTCTTTCCCTCTCCTCCCTTTGCAGTCTCTGACTTTGATGTAGCACTGCTGGTTATGCCATATTTTTCTTGGCTATTGAAACCAAATGGAAAATACAATGTAACAAAGTTCTTGTTGCTGCCCAAGTACATAGATTTAACGTTTTATGTGACTTTAAAAGATGGAGGAACTATTTAGAGGTGACACTGGCACTCTAATTCCCCTCTAATCCCTAACTCAACACAGAGCTCTTTTGCGAATGAGAAGTCTCTTCCACACTCTATTTAATGCTCGAGGTCTCCTTTGTATGGAGGTAGTGACATCATCACCACAAGACGTGTCCATTATCAGCCACCTGATGACATGTGGGCAAGTTGAATTTGTTGTCATGGAGACAGAAACACTGCTATATATACAATGCATAACTATATCTGTTTGCAGAACAACATCCACTGGCGGTGTAATTTTACATTCACAAAGCTCTTGCAGCATGTATTTTGCACAAATGCATGAATTCTACATCAGGTAACTTATCTCTAAGACTATAACTAATGACAAAAATCTGTTGAAGATTAACTGAAGCAAAACAACAGTAGTACCATTCTTATTAGCCTGAATTCAATCCAAGACAGACGTACAACAGTTGCTCATAATATTAACTTTACATGACTATCCAAGAGAAACATGTTTCTACCCGTTCAGTTGCTGTTTCCCATCAATGAATCACACACATATTAAGAAGTATTTGTGTTTGCACTCTCTCGACAGTGATTACTTATGTTGTCAAATTTATAATAGTCGCTGGAAAGGCATGCCATAGTAGGCGTTGGGGTCTGCAGGTGTAGTCTGCAGTCTGTGGGAGTGAATGTATCTTTGTGCACAGGGAACATTTGGGATATCATAGACTGGATGAGGATTTACAGTCATTCTGAGACCCAAAGGACCCCAACTAAGGTTCTGTTTGGACCCATGAGATCTCTTTCCAGGCAGCTGTCAGCCTTGCCGGTGGCTCCTGACAGCAGTGGGACTGTAACACTGGATCCAACGCAGGGGAGACAAAGTCATCTGCCAGGGTTTACGTGACACTGCCAATGGAAAGATGGAGTGTTTAAAATACATCAGTGGAAAGACCTTCAATGAAACCAGCTTTCCCCTACTGATAAAAGAAGCTTTTGAAAAAAAAATCTTACACAAATGGGATTAACCAAATTACTCATTAATTTATAGCATCTCTGAGCCAACGTCAGTCAATTAGAGACAACTAATGTCAAGTTTCCATTAGGAATTACATTAAATTAATTGTAACAATAACAATCAAATAAACAGTGAAAATCTTTCATCTTTACACATTTTTTAGCTATAGCGGTCTGGCAATATAGCTTGGTCCATCACTTCCATCTTGACTGACATATCTCAACAACTATTTGATAGATTGTCATGTAATTCATGGTGCGCAGGATGAATCTCGCTGATTTTGCTGATTCGCTGATTTTTCATCATTGCCATCAGCACGAATACATTTTGACTTATCAAGTGAGACATTTGAGCATCCAGGAAATGAGATGGCACAAAATGTTGTCCAGATATTAGGTTCCTGGATGATGAATCCTAAAGGCACTACCCCCAAATGATTTACCATGAAATTAATTTCCCTCTGGGTGAGTGTAATAATTGTAATTGTAATAACCTTTTATCATGACCAACCACTGCAAAACTACAAACCAGATTAAGTTGTACTTTGTGTTTAGTGTTACCTAAAATTACCAAATTTTAGCATGCTAACACACTTAACTAGCATGTTAGCTAGTTTAAGAATGCATGTTAATATTTACCATGTTCATGAACATGGTAAATATTACACCAGCATGAGCATGTTGATGTTAGCATTTACAGTAGCTCAAAGCACTGAAGTCTAAGTAAAGCCTCACAGAGCTGTTAGCATGTCTTTATCCTCTTAGTTTTGTTTGATTTCTCCACCTCTTACTTTTTCCCTACCCATCTACCTGAGTGCACTCTTTTTTCCAGAGAAGAAAAAAGTCTCAGAATTCAGAAACTAACCACGTTGCTGTTTACATTGGCAACAGACAGGTTTTTGTTAGTATTAATTTGTATTATCACAACTGATTACACCATGTCAACCCTCAGGCGCGAGGCATTATTGTACAAATTAGGATGACATTTCTTTACAATTTAAGTAACAACTTGCAAGACACATGGTTTATGTATCATTTTCTATTTCTATAAGCAATGTCAGCTAATGAAGTGCTTCTACTGGCATAGGCAATGATTTGAAATGGCACATGTGCCCTGTTTGTACGGTTGCCTGCCTGCCTGCCTGTCTGCCTGTCTGCCTGTCTGCCTGTCTGCCTGTCTGCCTGCACTTCAAAGGCATGTATGTATCAGCTACAGCGACTGGTCCAGGTTTCTTGGGGGTGCAGACAAGGTCAACAACATGTGCTATGACTACCAACCAGCCCCCTGCGGCTCCAGACTGCATCTGTTACATTCCTCGCAAAACAGAACGAAACCCTGTCACCCCGTTTGTTTTGGTAACCCGGAGCATGAAAACACATTAGTGCCTACATCAGGGGGCTTTAAATGCAAAGGTTGGGATTCTTTAATGTGGTTTACAACTCGGTGACTGTGCCACCTTTGGCTGCCTTCTCTCACTGTGCTGGGAGCTCTGAGTGTATTATTAACTCAATAAGCCCCTTTTCTTATATACACTTTCAATTTACTACTTAAGCCTGAATCTTTCTTTGTCAGCAAAGCACCCCCCCCCCCACACACACACACTCACATATCTTCTTAATCTCCTTTACCTATGCTTTGTTTACCCTCCTGTCTTCTCCTCGCTCTCATTACTCCTGAGCCATCTCGTCTTTTTCACCATCTTCCTCCCGCCCACATTCATCTCTCTCTGTTCTATTTATTCCACTCTCGCAGTCTGCCTCTCTGACTCTCTGCCCCTGTGTGTTAAACTGGAGCATGGAAACAGATTCCCTTAAGTACCTGCTCTGGAATCTCCTCCACGATGATAACTCCAGACCCTTTCCATGCAGAACTGGGAAAGCAGTCAACCCAAACTTGAAATTTTCAGAGGGGGAAAGAAAAAAACAAGCCATTAAAGTGTTTTTTAAACCTTTGAAATGTAAATTATTGTCATTGATGGTGTCACCTCTTCACTCAAGGTATTCGTCAGAATATTTATGAGCATGTAATCTTGGAAAGCATTCATTTGTGTATGGTTCAAATGGGGTGCTCATAAATTACTGTAAGCTGCCGTAGCAGGAGACAGATGAGCTGTTGTCACCCAGATTTTCTTTATGCCACATTACTGCTCTGTCAAAGCTTGGTTCTTTGCATGATCTGGCTCTGATAGAGTTACACACATGTGGTCACAGAGTTTTTTATTGCCGACACTTGAGTTTATCTCTGTCTTCTCACCAGCCATGGCCATGTCCCCAGGTGGGCGTGAACTCCGCAACATGGCAAATTAAAGAACAGGTAGAGAATAAGATTTGTTGAATATTACCAAATGCCACCTGGATTTTTCATTATTGCCTTTCATACAGTAGGCGATAAGTCTTTAAAGTTTATTTATGCTTAAATAGTTTCACATCATTAATCCTGAGAGCAACTGACTGATATATAGAAGTCATTATGTGTGTGTATATAGGCACAGTGGTTTGTATTCATGAGGATGAGTGACAGACACCCACAGCAGAAGAAGACTGATTTGGTCCCATGTGAAGCAGACGTGGTTGCGTCAGTAGGACTGGATCATCAGAACCCAATGAGGCCTTCCATTGTCTACCTCAGTCTATTCCCCGCTGCGCCATCATTGAGTACTCTGTTTTCTGAGGCAGTATGGGAAAAAGGGATGTTCACATATTTGTGCTCTGGTTATTGCTGTTATGTGTTCTCGCTGCCTTCTCTATCTCGACAGAGTTTGATACAAGCGGGGGGGGGGGGGGGGGGGGGGTT
>NW_019525007.1:173377-176017 GCF_002814215.2 Seriola lalandi dorsalis | reverse complement strand
GGGGGGGTATTTTTACTTCTTTTCCTTCACCTACTTGAATTCATAACCTGCAGCAAAACATCCTACAGGGGGGTTGTACTCATCGGTGCATTTTCCTTGTTTGTGGTGTTATGTATGTTGTGTCTGTGTTTCATGGAAAGAGTATACCGCCACAGATGAGCGTCCTTGGGGGACACTGGGGGCTGTAGTACAATACAAAGCAAACAGCATCTAAACCTGAGAGATGATAGACTTTCCAGCTGCCATCTGTGTCCAGTCTTTCTTTTACCCAGCCTCTGTTTGTGTCTCACCAGCGGCACTTAACAACCACTTCCTTTTCACTCAGTCAAAAAAAAACATATTGATACAGCCAATCGTATTTGTGGAAAGTTAACCTGGGGTGATGAAAATGAGTTTAAGTGAGAGGATTGCCTTTTTGTTCTCACTGTCTCTGATTAGAAAAGGGTTATCTCCAGATCCGATTTTCCATAAGGTATTTTCAGTGGCAGAGAGGTGGTTAAGTTTAGACAGAGCACAGGCAGTGTTTCAGCTTTCAAAGGGGCTCTTGAAGGCGACAAAGCTGCTACAATTGCCCTTTGATGTTCTGCACCAAATATTATCATGCGGTTAGACACAATGTAGTACTTTATCACTTGGCGAAAAGCAATTAATCTGTTTGATGACAAGCACAGAGATCAAGAACAATGATAGCGATGAAACACGTTTTCAGTTCAGATCCTGTCGGTATCATGGCAATGAAAGTAGCTCTGTGCAGGTTTTCAAGGGAGCTTATGATACAGAAATCGCCCACAAGTGCATGACACGCACACGGTGTAATGAAATGCCTTTATTAAAAAAAATTCCATGATTGTTGAAGACACACAGGTCTCCACCCTTGAGCAGATTTATTTTCACACATGCTGGGTGAGGTGTCTGCAATTCCTCCCCACCCTGTCATTGTTTGTTCTGCTGTTAAGTGTGAATATGAGCAGAAGCCAGGCAGAAATATATAGTCTTGTTTAAGGACTTCTCCTGCTCCACTGAGTGCCGTTTGCTGATGTCACACTAACTCAACAGCTCTCCAGACGTCTGCAGTCCGACGTGTCCATCGTTGGGGTGAGAACCAGACCTCGAGGCTTAACATTTGGCGGTATGACGTAAAAATCCAGAAATGACATGCATTATTCTCCCTGGCTCCAACATCACTTATTCATACATGCATAATGCACCAAAACAAGTTTCTAGACATTTCTCAGTGCAATGCATTGGTGTTAATAGGTTAATGGTAGAATGCATTAAGTCTTTTTCTGTGTTGTGTTAAGCTAAATTGCAAATGGCGTGTGTGACTATGTTCTGTGAAGTCATAGCTGTGTTTTCTTGTGCTGGTCTGTCTCTCTAATTACTGCTGTGCTCATGTCTGATTTTTGCACACATACCTTTTCTCTAAAAGCGGGCAACTCAGTACAGTGACTCTTTGATCACCTGGACACACACCAATGACAATATGTTACGACGAATGCAGACTTTCCAATATGTGCTCCATATTGACTTCAAACGGATGTACACATGATGAATTCCCTGTCCAGACACTGAAGCATGCAGGGAATGAAATGGAAATCCTATCAAACTCAATACTGCATCATCTTGCAGTGTTACAAAAAAACCTAGAGACAGACATACAGTCTACAAACACGCAAAACAAGTAATACCTTCCCCTTCCTCACACACATAACACATATGAACCCCGTTGCTCACATACACACACACACACACACACACACACACACACACACACACACACACGCCTCCCAAATGAATCACCCTCCCAAGTGCTTAGCATCATCAGCATTCCCTGAATCAGCCATGACTGCAGAGCACAACTGCATGACATGAGAGTCTCAGGGGTCAAATGAAATGCACACTCAAAGTGCCACTTCATCTTCAAGGCATAACAGTGAGCAGCAGCTCAAGTGCAAACTCAAATAATGCCGGATTGTGTCAGCCATTGTGCTCCTCTCGCCAGTTGAAAAAGCTTGCATGGTGGTACATTGTAAGCCCAGACCCTTTTTGCACTTTTCTGCAGCCACGCATGACTTCTCCCCAAACGGGCTCTCCTCCTGCCCCTACTGTCTGTTTATGTAGACTACCACCAGGGCGGCATGGAATGCACCTCCAACACACTCCGCTCACACACATCTCTGAGACGAGGAGTCTGCCTCAACCTGCTGATATGGGCTGTTTGTGTTTTACTTTTACACGGGGCTAAATGTTTTGATTAAAAGGCCGTTACTATTTTGCTAGTCACAATGGCTTTGTAGTGGAGGGGTTTGCGGCCGTGCTGATGGACGGACGGCCGCTCCCTGCCTCCAGTGAGCGGTTGAATGAGAGAGGAGCTGTCATCACCCGGCTGCCGACACTGTTGCCTGAAGAGAGAGGAAGGCGGGGGGGCGGCAAAGAGAGTAGGATTTGGATGGAGAGCAAGTGACAGACAATGTGTGGAAGTGGGAGAAGATGTCAGGGAAATGAGTAGGCCTACAGAGAGAGGGGAGAGAACATGTGTGATGGAAGAGAGGAGGTCAGTATTGGGTGCAGCTCACCTCACACCCCTATCCCAGAGGGCGCTGCAGAGAGGGAGTCTGCATTACGTAAAGGGAGGGAGAA
>NW_019525007.1:120066-173357 GCF_002814215.2 Seriola lalandi dorsalis | reverse complement strand
GGGGGGTGGGGGGCAGGTGGTACTATGAAGCACACAAAGCCTCCCTACGCAGCCTGTGATCAACAGTCCTGTTGGGCTGTTAGAGTCCACGGTTAAATGCTCCAGTGACTCTGGGGTCCCATGACATGATGAAAAGTTTCACAGCATTCAGTAATGGGGAGACTATTACACTAGTTTCTACGCATTGTGTTGGACGGCCACGTCATAGGATGACGGCATGCCATAAATCTTCAGAACAAAAGGAGTAAACTGGGGGAGCAGCATCTCTCTGAAGGGTTGGAGGAGAAATTAATGTGGTATATTAAAGATGAGAGTTCTTAACCAGAAATCAGTGCTGATAGTGACATCAGCTATGTTTGTCTTCCCGGAATAAGATCGCTTTCTCAGTTTTTTTATGTCTTACAACGATAACTGTGAGCCATAAAAACACAAGTCTATGTTCAGACAAATCTAATTAGAAGTCTAATTGGATACAATGGTGTTGAAACAAACTGCCATGTACCCTCAGTTTCCTTTGATGCAGATATGCAAACCTACATAGTGGGATGAACACTGCTAATTTGTTGGCATACAGCTAAAAGTTTACTTGAACCATATTCATGTTCAAATTTGAAATTGTTTAGAGAGCAATCCCTTGTAAGCTGCTCAGATGAAAGTGTCTGTGGTAGAAGGGCTGAAAGTCACTGATATTAAAACAGTCTCACAGCACCTCCCATTGGTGACTCCTGCTCAGTGCATACAAAATGCCTTATAGTTCATTTTAAGTGAACACAGAAACAGTCTATGGCAGGTGAGGTAAGTTTGTCACTATATGATCCAAACGAAATAATCAAATGTTGTGTCATGTTATTAGAGTTAAAATTATTATTTGAGAGGTGTGGAGTGGGATGAGAGTTCAAGGACCACAAGCCAGCTCGCCTGAAACCATCCGTGAGCACCTTCTTTCTCACTCCCACCAGTTCAGTTTCAACAGTAAGTCCTGTCACCAATAAAAGTATGTGCCCTGGACTGATTGCAAGTATCCAGCAGAGAATTGCAACTAGAGAAAGGAGAATCATCTGCAGCTCAGTAAGAAGAAGAGGCTGTTCATCTCCAGCAGAGTGAGAGAGCTGACTGAGTGAGCATCTGGAGTCACCACACTCTTGTACGTAAAATGTTAACACAGAGGCACCGAGCAGCAAGAAAACACAGTAAACTGTTCTTCTCGGTGAGTCTCAGGCTTTTCAGTATGCAGCAGCACATTGTCATCAATTGTTCCTTGAGCATCATTAAGTTTGTTGTTCAGAGGAGGCAGCATGAAGACAGGCGAGAGGCCAACAGGATAAACAGACTTTTGAAAAGGCTGGATGTTACAGGGCTGAACCTGACACCCCGGAGACAGTAACACACACATTCTGTTACCTTCCCTGTAATGAGCTAATGCATGAAGCACCTACAGGTTCCACCTCGGACCTCAAAGGTGTGATAAGAAGCCATTGTGCAAATATCAATCACAGCTTTGGTACTTTCTGACCAAATGGCCTCAAACTGAGGCAGCCAGGGAAAGCTGAAACAGCATACTGATACCGCTGACACAAAGCCAGCAACCTATGCTTTGGAATCTACTGCAGGATAAGACTCTCCTTCATATACAGCGTGTGGCACCTGGTCACCTATTAATGTAAAATATTGTGCAGCAGACATTTCCTTTTTTTTTTCTTTTCACCAATACATTAGTGTTAAACAACTCTTCTTTAATAATCGACAAATGTCACTGCATTTGTCTTCATCTTGCTGTCAGTGACACTACTGCTGTTGTTTTACATATCTTTACTGGAATACAGATTATCCACATAATGTACTGTACATTACATGTCCAAGTACCGGATTTTTCTATTGTGTAGCAATTATTTTCTCTTTCTTTCATTATATTTTCCTCTCATGTATCAAATTAGTTTTTGCAGCAATGCCTACACTATAATGACCCCATTGTATCATTAAAGTTGAATTGAATCCACTCAAATCTGAAAGTTTTGCCAGCTTGCTGTGTAAACTGGAGAGGGCCGCGATGAAAGTCAGTGCAAAATTATCACATTAAGCTTAAATACAAAACAACCCGAGATGATGTAATTCACTGAGCGAGAGGGTGAACATGATTCTTTATGTTAAAAAAGCTTATTAACTGCAGGAGAATTCGGGACTCACTTTCAAAGAATTCTGATCCAATTTGGGAAACTTGGGAGGTCAAAACAATTAGGCGATTTCTTGTGCGTGCGGCCTGCAGAGGCTTTGCAGAGAGAAATCCAGCTGGTCGTGTAACCTATAAATCAAGCACACAGGAGTAAACAAGAGCACTTAATTGAAAAAGTACTGTGTTAAAATTAAATCAATCCCTGGTTCAGATCTAATTGGCAACCCATGTTGCTCTCATTTATTGTCAGCTGTCTACTGTCCACTATCTCCTAAAGAAAAGAATGTCCCCACTCTGAGATTCTGATATCATAGAGCCTGACAAATTTTATAGGTGTAACTTTACGTGCCAGAGAATAATTAACAAGAAACTGCAGTATAGACATTCCAAAGATATGCTTATGGGGATTTAGAAACACTGTTGGAGTTGCATTTTGTCCATCAGAGAGAAGTTATAAGTTTGTTTTTCAACTGTAAAATATCTTAGCTTAGTACAGTACATGCATTGGTCACTTATTTGATATTATATATTGTTGTCTGATTCTTGTCTGACTGTCAAATGTCGATACTGGGCTACAGTAGTGGAATAAACCATGTGTTAGCTCATGGTGTGGGGCTCTAATGAGACCTTGAAATAAAACCTTTAAGTCATGGAAAACTAAGTGGTGACAGTTGTAGTGCAGTTGTGCACCTATGGGCTAGACCCTGCAGGACTCATGTTCATCAGCATGTTGGCGGTTAATTGTAGGTTGGGTTTGTGGTTCAATCCCAGCTCCTCCCTGTCCACATGGCAAAGTGTCCTGGAAACGACACTAGACCCATAATCGCTCCCAAGTGAACTATGTTTGGATTTATGAAAATAAAATTAAAGATGTTTTGTGGAAAAAAGAGTAAGCCCAACAAGTGTATTGTACAAACATTCAAAAAATGGTTGATAGGATTTTACATGGAAGACCTACCAACAACCTTCCTCATGGTTTAAAGAAAGTAATACCAGAACTAATGAAGCAAACACAGATTAGGGACTATGTGTAAAGTTTCTTTTCTGGATGCTAGTGCGATGCAGCACAATGAACTGCCTCCTGTAACGAAGACACACCCTATGTTGATGATTAAAAAATAGAGCCATAGAGAATGTAGATGATTTAGTACACTGTATTTGACTTTCAATTTGATTTACCATAGAAGGAAAAGCACTGGTGTTCCTAAAAACATTAAAGATGGCTCTGTTCTATTTAAGTGCCAGCAAACTGAATCCAACCATCATTAATCTGGGAACTTAACAATTAGACAACCCTTATAAAGGATTTATAAATGGTTTATAATTAGGTTATAAATTCAGTTGTTAACGCTTTATAAATAATAAATAAACAATTATAAACAAGTTATAACATGGTTTTCATACATTGATACTATTTGGCAAGATCAAGTTTCATGCTTACTACTCATTAATCTTACTAATGACTTACTACCATTCATAAATGCTAAAAGGGAGCCCTATTGTAAAGTGTGCCACTATAAGACTCCCTTTTACCAGTTATAAATACTAGTTACTCATTAATAAATGATGATTGGTTTTACACTTTACAATAAGGCTCCTTTTACGAGTTATGAATAGTAATAAGTCATAAATAAGATTAATGAGTAGTGAGCATTATTGATCTTCTTATGATTTGCACGTGCTTTATCTTGTGCTCTATTTTCTGTGACATGCGAAAATCTCGTGTGGAAAATACCTCATATATTGAGTGTCTTCTCTTAGAATATGTCGTGTATGTAGCTTTTTTAAAATTATATTTCTTTATATATTTCTGAGGGGAAGTAACAGGATCAATAATGGAAGGTCCAGGACTTAGTTGTTGCTAAATGTATTATACTGTTGTCACTAAACCAAACTGGATTTGGGGGGTTGATGGGAGTTCATGCTTTGCTTTGGTTATGACACAGCAGCTGCTGCTTCCCTTAAACCCAGGCCTAAATGAACCGACTACATTAAAAGTTCTATTATTTTTATACTGTGATAAAACAAATTATTATCTCAGATAGCGAACCATAACGACGGTGCTCTGGTTGCTGTAGTGCGGTGAATCGCTCCCCGATGCCACTGATGGATAAATCCCAGGAATGGTAATCGATCGCAGACACGGGCAGCGGTTAGATGGAACATGGCTCTCTCCAGAGGTTTGAGGTGCTGTCAAAGGGTTTTCTCCTGGATACCTGTGCTTATTATAACCTCCGTGGTGTTGTGGTCATACTACGCCTACGTCTTTGAGCTATGTCTTTGTAAGTACGACAAACTGTGGTCCTTTGTTGTGATTTTGACCGTTTAAAGTGTAGACATCGCAGATTGCCGCACAGCAGTGTTGACAAAAATAACGATATAGACAGAGCAGGAGCTAGCAAAGCAGGCGGAAGTGGTATAGGGTGTGTGTTTTTATTTAATTAACGAAAAAGGTAGCTTTTAAAAAGTGACTCGTAATTTCATTTCTCATTGACGATAAGAGGTCAGTACTATCTGTTTAGTCATAGAAATACTGACTGTTGTTATGCCTCTGAGGTACAACCTGTCAACCTGGCTAGTCGTGTTAGCCAGTAAATGCTGTTCCTCTTTTGAATAATCAAACTCTTGTTAGTACAAACAGATAGCTACACTGTTTATTGGTCTTTAGCATCCGGCTTGTGTTTTTATGCTATTTTCATGTGTTTTTTACAGTTACACTCACCAACACATTGGAAAAAGGTGAGTTATCCACTCATGTTTGTGCTACAAGCACGGTGCCCCGCTTAACATTAAATTAACTTTTATGCCATGGTTCTTTTCGTGTGTATTATTGTGACTGGTGTTTTGTGCTTTCAGTGGTCTATCTACTAGTATTTCATGTTTGCTTTGTGATGTTCTCCTGGACCTACTGGAAGTCCATCTTTACCCCTGCTGCATCACCATGCAAAAAGGTATCTTGAACCCAAAGCTTGAACGTAAATTTATTCACTTGTTGTATTATGAGTAAAGTTTTTAATATAAGTGTGTTGCCGATCATGCTGCGTGTTTATTGCTCTAGTTTCAGCTGTCATACTCAGACAAGCAAAGATACGAGATGGAGGAGAGGCCAGATGCCCAGAAACAAATCCTGGTTGAGATTGCAAAGAAACTGCCCATCTTCACTCGAGCTCAATCTGGAGGTAGACTGCTGTGAAGTCATTTATATTTTCCTACATATGGTAGCTGTTATTCACTTACTTGCCATATCTCCAAACCACTGGGGTAACAAGGCAGGTACATTAGCCACAGTCCGTCATTTCGCACATAATCTGTGCGTTGAAAGCAAGTAGGAAAGGGCAATTAGCTTTGTGTGTGCTCCTGAGCATCCCCGCCCACAGTAATCAGCCAATGTATCTCTTTCATTAGTGCTGATTGCTAGGACTAAGTTCAAGGCTGCAGGAAGTAAGTGAAGGGTAAGCTCAGCTCAAATGTCGTTCATTCAACTGGCCATCCTCTTGTCTCCAGCTATCAGGTTCTGTGACCGCTGCCAGGTACTGAAGCCTGACCGCTGTCACCACTGCTCAGTTTGTGAAACGTAAGTCACCCTTTCCTCCCCAGTCCATTCATCTAGAGAGGTTGCCCTAGGCAAGGAGATATTTGTTGGCCAGGGGCTGTTGTGATAATTAGAAGGTGTTGCTTTGTTGGCACACTGTCTCTTAATATCCTAATGATCAATCAGAACAACAGTTTATCAAAAGGAATCAGCAGACCCCTGTAAGAATACAGGTAAGGATGGATGTATTAAAAACAGGAAGTCAAGAGTTTTATCGTGTGCAAAATGGTATTAAAGTATTTACTGCTTCGATAGTTGCTGTGTTGTCAAAATGATATGTAGAAAAAAATTGCCTTTTTATGTTTTTATTTTAAAGATGTGTGTTGAAGATGGACCATCACTGTCCCTGGTAAGTTGACTTGCCTGTATTTCCTTGTGAGAATAATTTCATTAATTAATTTTGTTCTGACACCAGAACTTCTTTTTCTTTAAGGGTGAACAACTGTGTGGGCTTTTCCAACTACAAGTTTTTTCTGCTTTTCCTCTCCTACTCCATGCTGTACTGTGTATTTATTGCGGCAACAGTCTTTCAGTATTTCCTCAAATTCTGGGTGGTGAGTGTCATTTGTCTAAATTATTACTCATGCTTATGTGAGATAATGCAGTCATATGACAAGTTTGAGTTGTAGATATTCAGCACAAAGGCACTTGCACAAGAACAGAGAACTAAATCCTTTGTCATAAATTATGCCTTTTTAAAGCCCATCATTTTTCTCAAGTTTCTTGTTCTCCTGTTTCTCTCTCCCAGGGGGACTTGCCAAATAGGCCCGCAAAGTTCCATGTCCTCTTCCTTATGTTTGTGGCGCTCATGTTCTTCGTCAGTCTCATGTTCCTCTTTGGCTATCACTGTTGGTTGGTGGCCAAGAACAGATCCACTTTAGGTGAGGGTTTACATATTTATTGGAAAACTCCTCAGATTCTGCTCATTAAACTGCTTTCTCATTGCCTAAATGACAGGTGAATCATTTGCTGGAGCTCTTTTTTTGTTATGAATGTAAGTCCTTTGTAAAAGTAGATGAGGAGAGTTGAAGCATGAAAACATATTCTGACCCACATGTGTTTTTCCTTTTCTAGAGGCCTTTTCAGCTCCAGTTTTTGTCAATGGACCAGACAGAAATGGCTTTAATGTTGGCATACGCAAAAACCTGCAGCAGGTATTTGGAGAAGATCGAAGACTTTGGTTCATCCCTGTCTTCACAAGGTGAGTTTGCTGTCAAGAAACAGCGAGCTAAGATGCATAATTAGCTGATTCTCCTCCTGCTGCTCATTTTGCATTTGTTATGCACTCTTGAATTTTAGACTTAGCTCTATAAAGGAAAAACAGAATTAAAATACTGAACCACCAGAGGACATCAATACCGTACAAGAAAGATGAGCATAGTAATTAAAATAATCACAGCTAATGAAGAAACTGTAGAATGAGGGATTGGATCAGTGGATGGGATTAGGTAATGGTTATCGTTCCTTAACTAGCTTCCGTCTTCTTTTGTACAATGTGCCTATCAGCCAAGGGAACGGCCACTACTTCCCCTTGAAGAATCGGAGTTCTGAGTCCCAGAACCCCTTATTAGCTAATGAGGACATGTGGGAGGAGTCAGATGATGGCTCTGAGGAAGGAAGCTTAGGTGAGTCACTTTAATTCTGTCATATTTATATTTCTACACACTTGCTGTAGTTCCTAGAATACAAATGCGTTTCAGTATCTTTGAGCTTCAGGAAATCAGTAATTTTCTGCATTGTAAATAATCTTTTTTATTCAAGTTAAAAATTAGACAGTATTTGCAATTTCAACCAGGACAGGTGTCACCTGATAAACTGGATCACATCTCTCAGAGTCTGAATGTTTAAGAGTTGAGTTTTTAACCTCAGTAAATGTAGCAGTTTTAGTGTTTCACCATAATATATATTCAATCCATAACAATATGGGAAATTAGTGGCAGCAGAAAGAAACATTTTGAATGTGAGCTGTTTGTCTTGCCTCTAAGCTTTCCATAGATAAGATGCAAGCCAATGCCTTTCTTGAGTAAGCAAGTTTTGCCAGGAATTTTTTAAAGTGTTGAATCCAGAGCTGAAACAATTACACAATTAACTTATTTCTCAATCATTACAAAATTAGTCAGCATCTATTTAGATAAATTGTCAATTGTTTAAGGCATTAATCAAACAAAAAATGCAAAATAATAAATAATCAATTAACTGAAATAAAGTTTATTAGTTGATAATTGATAAAATCATTACCTGCTACGTTAGTTGAAAGTGAAATTGTCTTTGAAAGAAAGTAGTTCACTTTAACTGTGTCACAGGAGAGTGCTCACAATTAAACCATAACATGATATTTAATAAAGTGAGTTTCAAACAGTTGCATACTAAAAAGGTGCAACTCTTAATGGTTCTTTTGTGCTGCTCTATGTCCTACTATGACCTCTATAATCTTAAAAGTATAAAAAGTCCTGTTAATGAGGTTATTATGTTAAATGATATGTTACCCAACTGGATAGTATCTTCACTTAATAAAACATGGATGACATTGTTATTATTATCACTGCTAATCTTGCTCTAATTAATAACTGTAATTTTTGTTTTGTTGTAATCCCCTGATGTACTGTATGTGCCATATTTAGAAACAATCAACCAGCCTACTGCTTTTGCCCTTACCTTTTGCTTCAGAAGCTGTGAGCTTTCAGTTTTTTTTCAATCCATTAAAAACTTCTTGAGAGACAAGACCTGCATAGCTGTCTTCCCAAAGCTCATTATGTGGTTAATCATTGTTTTTATTTGGTAATTTTCACCTCTCAAATGACTTTGCACTTTACTTGTGGTGAGGCTGTGAAGTCAAAACAAAACCAAAGATAGAAAGAGACAAATGCAATCCCTGCTTCACTAAAACTGTTCTCTCAAGCCTGACACAGCAGTTTTGCCCAAACAAAGGTTTATAGATTCCACTCCCTTCACGTCTAACATAAAAATGAATGCAGATAGTGTCAAATGAAGGCCTACATCTAAAAATTGCCTTAGTTGTTAGCAAAATTATTTCTCAGCTTCAGTAGTATATTAAAATGTAAAGACTTTACCTTATTTCATTTCCACTAGTTTGTTTTCACCAGTTTTAACGACACAAGAAATTGCTACCTGAACCTAGAAATACATCAATACATGCAACTGATATAGATCCATCCTACAACCCCAAATTTTTCATAACTCTCTCGATGTTCCATTCTTAAAGAATTCATTTAAAAATGACAAAACAAACCAGTGTTTTGTGTAGAAAGTCACCTTCGTACACTTTCTAGCACCTTAAGCGGTTGGCAGGACGACACACTTTAAAAAACAACTGAGGGGTGTGATTGTGAACGTTTTGTGCTAAAGTAATCGCACCAAACTGATTTGTACAGTATTTGTACAATTCCAGTGATCAGGAGGCATTACTCTGTATAATGGTTTGCTGTGTTTGGATTCTAACCATAATATTCTGCTACCACCTGGTGGTCTTGTGCAACACAATGCTAACTACTTTATGAGCTGAATCAGTTAAAACAAAAACTGTGGGAAAAAAAAACAAAACATTCATTTAGATGTTGAAATTTCTTTTCTTTTTTTTCATTCCAGTTGAGGACCAAGATCCGTCTGTTACAATAGAGATGGAGGAATAGTAATTTAACGTAAGGACAATTTACACTGGTACAGAGGATGTAGATTTATATTGCACACACTGTGTACCACGAGGCAAATGCATTCCAAATCATATGGATGCTCAGACAAAAAAAAATCTGAAGGGGGGCCAAACGAGTGGATTAAAGCCGGCATTTGGATTGTCATTGCCACTTTTACCCTGGCATTTTACATCGTGAAAAATAGAGGAACTCACTGGATGACCAGCGACAGCATCGCCTCTTCTCTCATGGATGGACAAACAACAGTATCAGTTTGATTCGGAAAAAAAATTGTCAAATATTACCTCACATACAAAAAGGCAACTGTTATTTACCACAGCTCCTATATTTGCTTCTTGTTGTTCATCTCAAGGCACAGGCCTCTGTGGGATTATGAATTACTGTTAATTGGGAAGCTTCTGTCTGGCACTGTGCTTTTTTTTTATATGCCTCTCTTTCAGTGTTGGGTTGAGTTTACAGTGTTGCACCTTTGAGCTTGGTCTGTGCAGGGTGGTATCTAATGTGACCTCGCACCCATAATCCCCCAGAGGTCTCTTCTGGTGATTCAGTTGTCTGGCCTCTACTGGTTTAGGTCTTGCAGCATATTTACATAATATTTTATTTTATTTTTTTCAATGAACCTAAGCATATTAGAATACCTGACTTAACCTGCGCCTTATTAATATATTTATACCTGTGTTTTGGGAGTCCACTTCTCCTAAGAATGTATCCAGCATCCTGCTTGTGAGGAGATTGTGCCAATGTTTTAGGCACCTATTTACGAAAGAACCTATCATATGTATGAACAGAGTATTTTATCATTAACTTTGAGTTAGAATGCCATTACCGATGTCTGATCAGACTAGTGACAGCAATCAAAACTAGCATACATTTGTAGCTTTGGTTCACGTTACGTTTGATAATTAAAGAGGAGAGTATCTCAGAGTATTATGGCAAACTTAATATAATGTTGATCATTTTTCAGTGGAATCCTAACCTGAATATACTCTATATCATGACTTAAATGCTGGTGGCTACAGTGCTGATTAAAATAAAAATGCACTGCTCAGTTTTGACTTTTAAGTCTGGGATGAGCATACAAAACATACTGTGATAAACATTTTTTAAATTAATTATCACAATCTTGTTTTCTACCATATCATCCATCCCTATTAAGATAACACTGCTGTGTGGATGCAAAGTGATAAGAAAGTGAAAATAGCTTTCATCATAGGCACAAAATCATGTATAGGAGAGGACATAGATTTTTCTATGTCTGTTTTTTTTTTTTTTCATTTTCGATCTTTTACTCATGCAGATAACTATATACATGAATATATATACTGTACATACTATACACGTATATACAGTATATGTATACGAATAATGACTGATCCTCATCCACTGGTTGGTAGAGTTCAGTGGTCTTCTGCAATATGATATTCAGATTTTTTACTACCTGTGTTTATGTATTTTGAAATTGTGAATACCATTGAAACAGATTCTCCTTATCAAGGGTGTTTGGTTTATGGACTTGTGTATTTAGCCAGTGTACTTGATTGAAAACCATTTCCGTCATTGAGTTTATCCATTTATCCATAATTTGTAAAATGTTAGGCCTTTATCAAACTTCTATGCTGTATGATCTTGACACTTTAACTTGCTTCATCAGATCTGTTTTTCTAATGAGTTGGGTAAGCCAAATCAAATGCTGCTCATATCTGAGAACTACATCGAGTCATTTATTGATTGAAGCTGTGTTGTTTTTATCTTAGGTATGATTCGGTATTTGAAAGCATGTATAAAACATTAGGAAAGATGTGGATGTTGAGTGTTTCATGTCGTCTTGTGTCTATTTATTGTTATAATGTTCAGCTTTTTTCCTGTGTATTGAGTTTACTGATTCATAACTGCTGCAGGCGGTGTCTGTTTATTTTGCTCCATCAAGTGACACTTAAACTATTGAAGCAATGTGCTTTTATCAAATAGTAGGATATTTATAAAATGAGAAGATGACAAATTATACCCATTTTGCAAACAGGAAACAGGAGTTCAGCATTGCTAGAGCATATATGGTCCCTTTTGAACTGTCTTTGAAGTATGTGATTGTGGCGCTTCCCTTTTTCAAACGCCTCTGAACCACCAAAAAAACTGACACTGTTTCATTTGCTGTTCTGTCTGTTAACAAATATAAATTCTTTATTGATTCATCAGTTGTTGTAACATGCAAAATAAAATGCTCCATGTTGAACTCTTTATATGGTTCAGTGTTGTTTTCTTTCCATAGCATGAGTATTCGCAGAAAAAAAAGCATTACTACAATTAAAATTATTCATTTTGTATCATTCTAGGAACTATGGAGATAATATTGCAGTATTTATTTTGGCACAACAAGGAGAACATGAGATACATTTAAATAAACAACAAAATATACTCAAAACAGATTGCCCCATCATGTTCCTCACGTTGTCCTCTGTTTAGTCAGTACCAAAGTACCTCTGTCCAAAATGTGTCGGAGCCACTGGGTGAACCTCTGTGGTCAAGATGGTGATATCTGGGAACTCCTGGATTATAGATTTGGCTCCTAGAAGAAAAGTAAAAGGTGTTACTTATGGGATGGAGTTTTACAGGTATTCTAATGCATTACTACTGTTAGGAGTTGGTGAAAGTGGTAGTTGAAATTGATGCATTTGTGATTTAAGAAACTGGCAGCCAGAATTAAACTTTCTATGGTTAGGTTGTCATGAAATGTGGTACAGAAATGAACTTGTCCCCAGAGGATCCTGTTTACTTTAGTGATCCCTCAACTTTTTGCTGAATGCTGCACTGCATAGCCAAACATTTTCAACTTGCCCCACATTGAAGCTCTTGACAGGCTACTTCAAAAACTTGTGACCACATTCCTGTCAGCCTTAGCTGCACTGTATTAAATGAGCCTTGCTACTTACACTACTTGAGGTTGACAAAACACTGCAAAAACAAGTTCAAACTTCATATTTACTTAAGTGTTAGAGTAAATACTCATAATGGATGGTGTGCTAATTCCTTCAGCATTACATAACATTATCCTCTCAGTATGCTTACACTGCAGTAGCCACTAGGAGGCTTTAGATAAATGGAAGTATTAAAACGCTTTTTTTTGTTTGCCTTGAAGAAAGTCTATGGGGTTATTAAAATCAACAGACTTCATCCTCTTAGGAGAATTAAAGGGCTTAGAAAATGTTATGGTAACATGCCCTTCAGATTTCAATATCATGTTAAAGTGGAAATTTTGGCTCAATGATGGCAGTTAAAGAAAGGTCAAGGGCTTAAAAAAAAACATTTGAAATCCTTCTCTGGGACACCATGAATATCCACATTAAATGTCAAAGAAATCTGGCCTGTAATTGATGGAGAGACAACTCCCAACGTCCACAAATTACCCCATAATTTCCAATATTATATTTAAATCCTTAAAAAATGTTTTTTTTTTCCATAACTATTTATATATTTTTTTTTTTAAATTTAAATAATGAAATTTCTTAGTTCATTAATTTAACCATTGCTGTTTGAACTGCTTGGCAAAACTGATGATTCGCAGCGCCGCTCAACAGCATTGTGGTTACAAGCAGCATATTGTATAAAGACAATGATACATCAGGGACAGAAGTGGAGAGGAGACTGGGGACTAAGAGCGTGGTCTGGTGGGTAAATGAAAGTAAATTGGCAATGAGCTGCACTTGCAGTGAGCTGGCTGCAGTGGTATACCGTGAGGCGTGGAGAAGAGGCTGAGGAGGATAATATGTTTGGGCTGCACTCCGTGCTCTATCAGCACCCTCACCGCTTCAATCACTGTGTTCCCTGTACCTGCAGACACAGGAAATTCAAGGTTCAACATTTGATTCACATTCCACCTTTTACAATGTCACTACATTTGCACAAATAAAAACTGTGCTGAAGCAAAACTTTCTCACTCCCCCCTTTACAATAAATCCAGTTAATTAAATATGATAAAATGCAAAACATTTCAAATTAATGGCATTACAATGTGACTATTTGCTTATAGCTGATGCATTATGTTAGCATCAGAAAAAGGTAGTGATCTTTGTGCTGATTGATCTGCCCATGAGTCTGGGAACTTGGCAGGCTTTAATTTCTGACCCTGTTGGCATGCATCAATGTAACCCTATGGTCCATCATTCTGACATAATAAAACATACTTTCAACCTGGCTTGGTTGACATCATACTTTTTTTTCCAAAAACAGAGCAGAAAAATACTGCTTTTTGGCATTGGGAAACCAGAGCTATTAAGATACTATTTTTGTTGGCCCTCATTATGCTATTCAGCAGCTTGGTGGCTATCTCCCAGGCAGTGTATAATTTCCACCATGAGAGCTATAATTATCAGAACAGTGTGAATGGGCCTGTATGATGTGGAAATGCAGGCTTGGTGTGAAGGTCAACGCAAGGGAGATTTCTCAGAACAAATAAATACATGGAACTGTTTTTGCATTTGCACAAACATGGGACATCTCGACATTTAAGAGCTTCTGAAGATGGTAAACTGGAGTCATCAGCAGCATAATAAACTCTGCTTAGCCCTCTGTTACTTACTAAGGATGGGGTACATGAGCAGCACTTTTCTTCTATACACGTCTGGGGGGAACTTGGCGTAGTAGACCTTCGCCTTCTGTGTCTCTTCGTCGCTCTGGATGAGGATCTTGCCAATCCGGATGGAGCGGCAGCAGTCGCGGAGACCCTGCTCCATGGCCTCACCTGGGGGGAAACATACAGAACACAACTGGGATCAAGATTTTGTCCATTTAAATAAATGTGGTTTTTGGAGCCACTGTTCCAGCGTTACTTTTTTCATCAACACTGATTTCCAATAACCTTGCACCTACATGTGATGTGTGTATGACTATGCCCTTTGCAGTGAGGCACACAGAAGGTCATGTCCAAACAAAAACTTGAAGGGATTCTTTTTCACCAGTTCTGTTGCAGTCCTCTAATGGTTCGTGGTGTACTGATTGTTGTGATAAAAAATATACTTGAAAGAAAAAAATTCAAATTCATAGTTTATGATATCGACCAAATTCAATGGGTTCCACCAAGTATTTGTGTAATCCTACTGACAAATAAACAAGCAAACACACAGGCACAGGTGAAAACATAACCTCCTTGGCAGAGATGATGAATAACACTTATAAAAGTCACTTAAGTAAATTAAATTTCGTATGCCTCTGAACACAAACTCCACACGTGTTGAAATGTCACCGTTACCTGGACTTACATTAAAAACAATAGGTGCAGATGTTTCAACTTGCATTATAAATTGCCGATGTGTTGCCTTCAGATGTAGTATTTAAGCTGCACTGTGTCGAACAGGCCTACATTTTATATTTCAAGACCTAACATTACTGTCATAAAAGGACGTTACACTTTTGCATATGACTGTGATAACAGTCTAATTAAATTTGAAGGAGAAAGAACGAGAGCGAGTCAGTTCCACTGACTGCAGTGTCTCCACAGAACATGCTCTGCAAAGTACAGAACTGTATCTGTCTCATAACTCATGTAACATTTTTCTGATATATTATTTAGTACTCATATGATCAATCAATTTCACTGAGGGAAAAGAACTGCTGATAAAAAGAGTAATCAAGCGTACACAATAGCCTGTCCAGATGAATAAGTACAGAACAGAATGTACAGCATCAGTGCACAGTTGGCAGAAATATAATGGCACAATCTTTGTGCCATTATAGAAGAAAAGACCCTATTTTGGTAGGTGGTTTAACTTACCACTTCTCATAATGCTAACTCCACAGTTGCCTCTTTCAAACTTGACACCTTCATACTTGTACCCTGAGGGGGAAAAAAATTAAGAAGGAACATTTAACAAATGAAGCTGTTCTGAACACGCCCACTCAGTTATATACTATGATGCAGGTAAAACACTAAAGGATGGTAGCCCTGCATTTATTTATGCATTTATGTTATTGTAATTGGTCGACCCTGTCCTGGTCGGTCCAGGAGGATTGCACACATTAGAGCTCAGATTCAATGTCCAACCTTTAAACTTGACCTTTGTTGTTAGAGAGAGGCGTCCTCACCTGTTGGTGTGGTCACAGTGCACTCTGAGTAGGGGAGCTGATTCAAGCCCTCTTCAACTACAAGCCTGATCTATTGTTGGACAAAAAAGTGATATACATTTTATAAAACTTACAGAACACACTTACATTACATAGTAATGAAGTCGTGATCTTACCAGTCTGTCAGCACAAAACACAAAATCTCCCCTGCTGGTTGTCCTGAAAAGATAAATATTAGCTTGATTAGATCAGTTGAGGGTTTTGGACAATACTTAGCACTGCTCCAATAACAGTGATCTCTTTCAGTTTTAAATCTTTACCGCACTGTGTGGAACTGAATGGGGTCATCCCTCTCTGTGTATGGGTAAGGTAATATGAAGTAGTAAGGACACAAAACTTTTTAAGAATAAAAAACACTAACCTTCTTTTGATGTTTGTGCAAGGTTTTTTATGTTTTTATTTTAGTGCTGTAGAGCGTTCATAAAATTGTGTAGTTGAAATTATTATTGATTATGACGGGGACTAAGAAAAAGACTTTAACCCCTTAAGATGCTGTTTCCTTTAATTGTCCCTTTAAGTCTCATTTTATTGCACAGTCTTGACTGTATCAAATATACTGTTCATCTCTTATCAGCTTGTTCCATGTCTTCATTGAACCTATATAAAGCCCACACAGAGTGAAATATTAAAACCAAAGACTCTATGTTTTTTTTAATGAATGCATTATTGTTTAACATGGAGATATTTTACATGTCTTGCTCAAGATTCCCTGAAATTCACCATGACATATTTGAGTTGCTGTAAACTTTGCAACGTCTGCTGGAAATTGAAATTAAGGTCTGTAGGTTCGAAAAATGTTTGGCTGCATAGCATGAGTAGTAATGACTAATAAGGTGAGCATTGGCATTGATACAGATCAGATATCAGACTGGTGCATCACTACTTCACACACCAATCAAAATTAGAGCCTACTATTACCTACTACACAGTATTTTTGATAGTTATATGAGATTAGAATTAATAATATTTTAGTCAGGATATGTCTTTAATGTTGCCTTTTCATAGAGTTAAATGCTGCCTAAAAATCAAGTGATATGATTTCTTTGGCTTCTTAGACTGTTCTAATCGAGTGAAATAAAGAGTTATTGAACTTCTGCTTGGCCATCATATTAATATCACTGAGGATATTTGTTTTTTGTATTGACCATACATTCACAGATTACATTTACTATTTCATGTGAGTACTAGAGCTGAACAATATGCAAAAAAAAAAAAAAAAATCACATTGCAATTATTTTGGCAGACATTGCGATTGTGATGAGTCACGACAATATAAAAATGACGATGATATGATTTTTGATGGGTCTTGTACAAACTAGCATGTTCCCTTACGGTTGGCACCGCTGTAGCACCACAATGCTTCATTGATTATATGTTGTGACACATTTTACCTTCATGAAAACCACTGCAGCTCCTGCGCTTTGGATAGTGCACTCGGCCATAAAGTGATTTCGATAATATTTCGATTAATTGTTCAGCCCTAGTGAGCACATAACGTTTTGTCTTGAAATTGAACTGGAGGAAATGAGTTTTGAATACTGTAATAATACAAGTTTGCAACACGACCACCAGATTTGCTCCTGCGTATCGTTGTGGTCTGTATGTCAAGGTGGAAGAGTGGGGACTCACTTGTCTCTGATTATAGTCTGTAATTCACGGATCTGGTCGTTCAGAGGAAGCAGTTTGAGCTGAGGGCCCAGGTTATCCTGGCTGACTGGCTGCGCGGTTGGATCACTTGGTTCAGGGCTGGTCAGCACTACAGGGACACTGCTGCTGTTGCTGTTGCTGTTGTTATTGTTGTTTGCAAACCGTACTTGCTTCATCGGGTGCTCCTGTCCACTGACACCGTTCACATGCTGATCATGGCACAGCATCCTGACTACGAGATCAACGGGGTTTCTCTTAAAACTGTGCTAAGGCCAGACACCGTTTCTTGACCGATCGACCCACTTACTAGTGATTCCACCGCTGCCTGACAAAGACGAGCAGCCTGACAACGTGTTTCTTTAGCTTCGACCCTTGTTTTGAAATGAGATTATCCGGCTCAAGCAGCTACAGGATGGGGACCACCCATTAGGACCACATTCACAAACCTTTAGATACTCAACCACGTCGTGTTAAAATCAAACTAACGGCTGCTATTTCCTCTGGTGTTACGCAAAGCTGCTGCCCCGTGCTCGCCTGCTAGCTTTGACACTGACAGCGTTGGCGAAGGCCGGATATGACGTAGCCGGCGTGTTGCCTGACTGCCTTCCTCCTTCGTCAACATGGCGCCGATGTTGGCACCGCTGAAATGTGGCTTTCACTTTCAAAGACGAAAATTGGCGCTTCTCCTTCGGCAAACGAGCTCATATCATATTTGGAATAAAAGCCACAGTGGAAACGGGAGAGACCAAACACGCCAAAGCACATATCTGGTGAGTAAGGACTGTGGGGAGGTTGGAGAGGACACAGTGTTTTGGTGCGACACTCACCACGCAAGGACAGAGGTGGAAAGTGTCTCTAACTAACTTTCAGCGAAGTTAGATATGATTATTTGGTCATCGATTCTCGTTTGTTAGCAAGAGTGTTCGATGTCATGTAAATAATAATAATGTCCGTCAAGTTAATGCTGCGTTGAACGACAGCCGGCTAACTGGCTTGACTGGATATCAACCAGTTACATTATCTGTGGAGCACCGTTGTGTTTTTTAACACCACGGTGGACGGTTGTAACAGGGTCTGCTTTTTTTTCCCGAACATTTGAGCAGAAGTCACTTTTTACCGTGTTAATGCTGTAGCCGGTCAGTGGTCTCAGTCACGTGCCGACTGACTGGACTCAGTAAATGTTAGATAAGGTTGGGGACCTAACGTTACTGCTGATGTAACTGTCATCACGTGTTCACAGTCTGTTATTGATTATTTGACATATAGCACCTTTCAACAAACACTCAGTTTCCAATTTATGTGGTACATACTTACTAAAACTGACGAAGTCAAAAGCCTGCCACAAAGTCTGACTCCATGAAGAGTAACATGTTCATTTACCTGTGGTCACTTTGAAAACTAGTTTTGATTCATCATGGAATTATTTTGCGGTACCATTTGGTGTTTCTGGTGTTTTGTTCATTGCATCAGTTTTAGCTAGGTGTACCTGGTAAACTGTGAACTGAGTGTATTTTATCTGGTGAGTAAGTTAAGTTAGTTGTTTTCGCTTTGGCTTTGAGAACCACTGGACTAAATGATAAAGCTATGATAAAAATAATAGTATTATTAATAATAGGAAGTTGCAGCCCTAAATTTTAAGTTCAGTTTGAATTTTTGTGAAGCTCAGTTTACAAACCAATCACACATTTAGAATTCATTTATGAATTCATTTTTATGACACTGGTTTAAGTAAGTAAATTTGTAAGATAATGCTCTTCACAAATTTATTGTGTATAAAGTGTCTACATAATGTGCAAGGTAGTCATAGATAAGAGGGTTGCACTAATATTGTGTCTCCAAGGAGATAAAAGTACTCAACATTGGCTAACCATATCACCAATAAAAACACAGGTTAAGTTTAAGTTCAGTATGCTTATCTATAACCACCCGCAATATATCTTGTATTATCAAGCACTCAGCACCTGTAGATGTCTTTGTTGTTTACATTCTTCTTAAACAGTGACTGCTTAAATTGAGTTTTTTTTCACAGGATCACAGACATGATATACAACCGCATGCTTTGAATTTTTTTTCTGAACATCAAGCCACAAGCTGTGAAATGTTGTGACCTCGTATTGCCTCCATTGATTTCATGATTGTTAAATAAAATGTCTGTTATAGTGAAAAAGATTTAGTTGAAAACACAACGAGGAAAATGTTTAGTTTGTTTGCATCAGAGTAATTGTATTTTACCTTTTTTTGTGGATTATCTTTTAGTTCTGACCTTTATAATTAGGTTTCAGTGTTTGTGAATCTTTAAACATTCATAACAATCAATCAACAGAAATTAGAAACACCAGTTAAATGAGCCATCTGATGTGTTTCAGTTGAGTACCCCTCCACACTTACGAACAGCTACATGGGGCACAAACAAGAGCGACAACTGTCGTCGGATTTTGGAGGCAACAAAGGTAAGTATTTGTCAGAAATAATCAGCATCTGTTATCAAAATGCAACTCAGAATAAAAAACATACGTTGTTTCCACAGCATTTGCAGGTGACAGACAAACGAACATGTTGGCATGGACATGCGGGAGGAGGGCTAAGCGCAAATCCAAAAAATGTGGTGAGTACAATACCTTTCTTTTATTCTTTGGTTACTGAAAATTTGTGTTCTTCTATTTCGACGGACCATTTTGGGATGCTATATGGGGTTGCTTTTTTGTGCTGATGGACTCATATAAGATTTCTAAGGCTGATATATTGATTTATTGTTTGATGTATTTTCATGAAAGAATTACATAGGTTTGTAATGCATTATAATTTCTCCATTCATACTCTTCACATTCTATACTAAACTAATCCTTACTCGAACTCACATGACTGTCTGATGACAAGTTTGAGAAACCCTTGACCAGTCACTGAATTGCCCAATTCTGGGAATTTTTTTGTTTTGTATTTTTTAATCTTTTTTTTTTTTTTTTTTTTTTTGTACATCAGTAGTATCATCAAAGTAGTACGGTAGTATCAAAACTATCTGTTAACAATATGAAAATTTCTGTAGCATACATATCTAGTGTATACAGTGGCTTTGGGAAGTATTCAGATCCCTTCAAGTTTTGCACACTTTATTGTGTTGTAGATGTAATTTTAAGATTCAAGCTAAATTTTCTATGTTTGCCCATCAGTCTACACTCAATAACCCATAACGTCAGTAAAGTAAAAATTTAAAATAAAATCTCATATTTATGAAAGTATTCTGACCCTTTGCTGTTTTTACAGTATGAAAGGGTTTAACTCTTAAAGCTGCATTAACTATTTATACATTAAACAAAAAAACATCATGAAGTTAGAGTAACAGACTTTTATTATACATTAATTGGTCTCCTCCACATATGGGACAGAAACCTTCCATGCAACTGTTAATGTTAATCCTCTCTTTGCAGTAGCACGTATAGCTTGATTGTGTTTGATTAAAGGCAGGTGTTGGGCACAGTTTCAGTGTAATTTGCTTGGAGGCGCTGCCATACAGCAGCACTGTAACATGGTGCCACCATATTGAGTGGATTAGAGGAATTACTGCATATTCTTTGGCCTGCAGAGAGTCCCTGTGGCAGGTGTGTGGTGGAGTGTGGGTAAACAGCCATGTTGGCACCAGTGGGCTCTCACCCTCAGCTGGGATGACAGCCCAGGTGTCTCCTAGGACTTGTAGTGTCAGGCTGGATCCCCAGGTCCACCTGGAGTCTCTGCTGTCGTAGCTTCTCCCAAATCTCCCAAAGGAGTCCTACTGACATTTGATGTTCCATATGTCTGCCCAGAGAGCCATCTTTAGGTCATTGCTGAATGCAAAATAGTTTGTTGCTAAAATTGGCAAACATAGTATAGGTTAGAAAGTAAACATTACTCTAAATACTAACACCCACCCCCCCATCCTGTACTTTACAGGACAGACTAATGTATCAAACTAGGGGTACTATGATCTAAGATACAGGCCTTTCTTTTGTTTTCTTCTCCACAGCTGAATGAGGTGAATTCAGCCAAGATCCTGTCTGCAATGCTGTCTTACGTGTGGCCGAAGGACAGACCAGACCTGCGAGCCCGTGTTGCCATTTCTCTGGGCCTGCTCGCTGGAGCCAAGGTAAATTTATAGACAGTGTTGTTGGTATTAAAGAGGGGTTCTTAACAGTTTTAATGACTTGTTGTTTTTTGTCGTATAAAGCTAATTTAATCTGTTTGATCAGCACGCAGCAGTCTTATTGATGCATATACCACAACTGAATATATTTTTATTTGAAGTCCAGCCACTTTACTTTGAAACTCCAGTCCCTGTTTCATATTTGTCCTTGGTAACACTGAGGCTTACTTCTGCTTTCTGCTCTGTTGGTTTCTTCCACCCTCAAATTAAACTTTCTAACTATAGCTAATGCTTTCCCTGATTATATTAGGGCCCATTTTCTCAGATACAACTTGGTCAAGCTGAAAGACTGGAGCAAGACGCTTTTACTAGATATACTTATTTGAAAACTTGTTTATGCTTAAATTCTCTTCTGTCTTCTTTATTAAACATACATCATAATTTAGATAAAGTTTAATTGAGAATATTTATACAGTAAAACAGCTAATACAAGAGAAATACAGCAAATACTGTATCTCACAACATCAGAGCACTGAGTTAAAGTGGTTAAAAACAATTAAGAAAAGCAGAAGAAAATCACAACCCATCATCCGTAATGCTGGTATTGTCCTTTAAGACACCAATATTTCTCACATCTGTGTTTATGCCACTGATGATGCTCTTGTTAATTTTGACAGTGTTATAGGTAAAAAAAAAAACTGTAGTCATCCATATGTGCCAAATGATTATAGACAGTGCTGCTATTATCTCTAGCTTTGTGATAACTCGAATAACATCCTCTGCAGTCTCCACTCATCATCCAGTCGTTTGTGCATGTTGCTGTTCATTTTAATTTGTGCTTGTTTACAAAAAAAAATCTTTTAAGTTCATACTGTCAAGAAAGAATGCATTCAACCAAGAAGTTTGAGGTATAATGAGTGTCCTAAACACTAGCTTGTGTTTTAAGAGAAGGCAGCAGCATCACTCTGGTTTCATTAAAACCTGTTTCACAGCAAAAACAAGCAAACACCAGGTCTGGTTTTATTATCAGTGAGTGGCATGTTGGAGGACAGGGTTAATATGAAAAGCCTGGTCAAGTGGTGCGTTTGCACTGTGGTAAGATTCTCTGAAGTCCAACAGCTGAGAGTGGGCTGCTCACACGGCATTGCTTTCATATGTTGCTGGAAAATGAACCCCCAGAGGACAAAGAGCAAACAGTGACATTTGTAAAAAGAAACTAGAGACCGTCTTGAGATGGGTCATACCAATCGTCACACCTGACTTCGTGACGCTCTGACCCATGACTACTCTGTAGTCATTACTACATGGTCCTGTTGCAAGATGGTCTATAGTTTTACCCAATGTCTTAGATTGGAGAGGAATGATTGACACTAGGATACAGTTATCTGTGACTCAAAATGAATGTAGGCCAGGGTTATAAAGTGTGGGGGCCAGTAGCTTTTTGTGACAGTATCTTGCACGGCTGTGACACTGTTGCCATGACTAAATCTGTCCACAGCCTCTGTGGTGGTTCCCGCTACAGTAGATGTCTCCAGGACCACATTTTACCATGATGACACACACACACACACACACACACACACACACACACACACACACACACACACCAGACAAGCCCTACCCTCCAGCTCCTCTGAGCACAAAGAAAACAAAGTATTAATAACAAGTACTAAAACATCAGAGTTCATACTGGCACAGGATCAACTAACAAAGAAACACACTAAACTAAACAAACAAAAAATATATACAGATAGAAATCATAATTATCTATCTCTGTCAGTGTAACTCCTATATATTCCCTGTACTAATGGGGTTTGGCAGTATGTAAGTAATTTTTTCTAATGCCATTATTGATGCCATCTCTTTGAATCACTTGCGTGTGGATGGCTTGCTCTAACACAATGCTTATATGAGCTTGTTAAGAAGGTTGATGATTTTGAAAATTATCTATAATAATAGTGTTGTTTAAGTGTTCGACTCAGACTCAGTACAGTGAGTAAAATCTTAGTAAAGGCCAATTTCTAAAACACAACTAAGTTTTGGTGCTTTTAGATGAAATATTTGAAATCTAACATAAATCTTTGCTAAAACAATGAACAAACAAACAAAAAATTCTCAGCTCTGACTGCCTTTACTTAAGCAACATGAGTGTTCACCATGAATACACTGTGTAAATAACTGGTGTCAGAAACGATGTGCATTTAAAAAAGATAGCCTTAAAAAATAATTAACTACAAGCAACAATCAGTGCATGATGTATTTCCTCTTCCTTTGTTGATGGTCTCTAATTTGCACCCTAGAAAACAATCACAAATTCTCAGTTCCTAAATAAGCTTGTCCTGCTGCTGCTCAGCATGGCTCCCTCTAGTGTATGCTAAGGAGAAGAGAACACACACATGCAATCCAATCTTCTACTATTTTCCTGCTTGTCTGGGGTAAGCCTCGATTCCTCCAGTTTGTCTGTTTGAACTGAAACCACCAGCAGTGTGGAGGCAATTTTTAAATCAGCTGCATAATTATGTGGTTACACTGCATCACCCTTCCCCACTCCACATTATCAGTGACATTTTTATTTAAAAAAACTGATTATTAGAAGCTGATGTTCTTGTTGGCCTCAAATGAAGCCCCCTCTGTCTGTTTGCCGGTCGGTGTCTCATGCTATAGACTTGAATTCTTGATAGCCTGAAGGGTCTTCTCCACAACTTGACACAGTATATCTATTATGAGATGACATATCACTAGGTACAGATTGACATGGTGTCGATTTAATCTCCAGTGTTGGCTGTTAATGGATTAAAAGAGCACACCCAACCTTATCATGTACTAGTGGTAAATTGGGGACATGTTTTGGCCCTGTAATAATAGCCTGAGCCTTTTTTTTCTTGTTCTGTTGTCTTGGTAGCAAAGTAGCAGATATTGTTTTTCCTTGAGGGACTCTGAGAACTTCTATTGTCTGAGTATAATACCCATGTGTATAAAGCAAGATCCCTGGAGATGTTGCTTTTGCGGTAAAGTGGTGCATTTTTAGGTGTCCTTTTATATTAGTAGGGTTGACATTTTCTTTTTTTACTCTGTTTTTATATTATTTTTGTTACCATTATTTTGTCAGAATTATATCATGCAGAATTTGACAAGGGTAATGGAACAAAAAGAAAAGTTAAAAAAAAAAAAAAGCTCTCCCCTGTGTTAGGGGTTGAGAGGTTCAAATGAAATGGGTTTCAAATGAAAATGCTTTGCTGTGTGCTGCTGTGTTCTCTGGCTGTCCTAATGCGCTGTGGACCGCCTAGCCTGAGTCACACAGCTGTCCCCGTGCTTTTAATTAGCCATAATAACCATTTCAATTCCATTAGCAGGAAGCACCAGCATAGCCAGTCAAGAAGAATACACACTCACACAGCATACCGTACATACATGTATACATATCCTTCAATGCACCTGAATAGGTTATGTTGGATTTACTGCCTAACAACAGTGGAAATCCATCTTTCACAGCATGTGAGGTGCACATACATAGATACTGTAGTGAGGCACTACAGAGGACTAGAAAAATGGCACTATATTGAGCATATGTCTGTCTAATAGGCTATTTGAAACTATTTCCCCTCTTTTTTTTCTCCTCCTCTCTGAATGTTTCCACCCTCCCTCTTTGCCTTCCCAGATCACCAATGTGACGGTGCCCTTCATGTTTAAGTATGCAGTGGACGAGCTTAACCAGATGTCGGGACACATGCTGAACCTGAATGACGCGCCAAGCACTGTGGCTACCATGGCAACGGCCGTGCTCATTGGCTGTGAGTCCCAGACTTGTATTGCACTGGCAGGTGCCGCGCTCATCAGAGGGGACTGTGGGACTGCCTGTTATCTACAGGATGACCTTTCCCAACACATTCATATCAATGCCGCTCCGCAACCTCCGCCTCCCCCTCACATTATTTACATTATGTGCTCTGCGTCTGAGTTCACTTCTATTAATCCACATGGCCCTCTCGTGAGTGCTGAGGACTTTTCAGTATGATACCTGTGTGCTCCCAAAGCAAACAGAGCTGGATACATTTCCAAAGCAGTGGGGAAGAAATTGCCTTGTCCTTTGAAAGTGGCTGGATATTTTTTTTAGAGTTACACAGAGGCCTGGGATGTTTCTTTCACTTCATCCCTTGAGAGCAACTCCTTTTTTTCTCTTCTCTGTCCAAATGGGCCCAGAATACAAGAGGGGTCAGGGCTGAGATATAGCGGGAGTGTGAAGTTTCCTCCTGATTAGAGGATTTTTTCTCAGAACTGCCGGTGAAAAGCAAAAATAAATAAATAAATAAATATTGTAAACGTGACACCGACTGCAACTCACTTTGGCCTTGAGCGAGATCAGCTTGGATGCAACGTACACTTAGCCCTGTAGCCACTTATATTAATGAGCCCACTTAGGTCTTGCACACTAATGCTGCCTCTTGAATAACCAGGGCACATGAACAAGACTCCAGACAGGATGAATTAGGATGACAAGGAAGAATGAAGGGTATGCTCTTAAAGAAAGGAATTGTATTTTTTTTGTTCCTTCTTTGTGACACTTGGGGCCTGGTACTTTGAGCCTGTGGTGATGGGTGTAATTTGGCAGAAAAGGTTGCACAGTGCTCATCCTACCTTGTCAGATGTGGACACATTGTTCATTAGAAGAGCATTCCTATTTAACGCCACATTATAGCCCTGTGAAGACCGGCAGACAGAGCGATTATTACCCTGACTTTGGTCTCAGCAGACAAGTCATGTATTCACACAGCTCGGTGAAATCACCACAGGAAGGCCATGTGTCATTCAAACACAGACTAATATTAATTTGTGACAGTCATGCTAGCCATCTGCTTGAATAACAGTTTATGAGAAATGTAAGGAACCAAATAACAGATGTTTCTTGGATTAGATTAGATTTGTGATTTTATTAAACTGAACTCTTGTGTAGACTCCGTTTTAAAAACTCAAATTATGCAATATGAAAAAGGCTATGTTGGTTGCACCCACCCTCATCATCCCAGATCCACCAGAGAAAGTCTAGACTACGACAGTGGTGAAATTAAGTCCATTCATTGACAACTCATAGTCACATCTTTTCATGGCACTCTTATTAAAACCTCCTCCCCCTCTTCTAGTATTCTCCTGAATAGCCTGTTCTCTGCCACACACACACACACACACACACACACACACACACACACACACACACACACACACACACACACATTGAAAACACTTGTGTACACTCAGATCCCCTCCCTTCCCTCAGTCTGCAATGTGCTGGCCTGCCATAGTAGTGAGGCTTCAGACAGCATCCTGCTCTGTAATTACAGAGGCTTGGTGAGGCTGCTGCTGTAGCACTGCAGGGTTTGCAGTTCAGAGATGATGTGAAAAACTGGTCCCGCCACCTCATACAAACCTTTACTTTAGAGCAGGTGCCAAACATCCACCTTGTCTAGAGTCAGTAGTCTCAATATACTGTGTTGCTTCTTACAGGACAGGAAAGGTATGGGTCAGATTCTTGTTTTGCCACTTCATAACAGTCCTGATGGTTTAGGATGGGGATATATTCTCACTAGATAGCATCCAGCCCTGCTGTTTGAACCTCCCTGCTTTTCACAGTAGGTGTGCTAAACTCTCCGTCTCCTCCTCTATCCCAGATGGCGCATCACGGGCTTGTGCGGCCTTCTTCAACGAGCTGAGGAACACTGTGTTCGGCAAGGTGGCCCAGAGCTCCATCCGACGCATTGCCAAGAATGTCTTCCTCCACTTGCACAATCTGGATCTGGGTTTTCATCTCAGCCGCCAGACAGGAGCGCTGTCTAAGGCCATCGACCGCGGCACCCGGGGCATCTCCTTCGTCCTCAGTGCGATCGTCTTCAATCTAGGACCCACAGTCTTTGAGATGGGCCTCGTCAGTGCCATTTTGGTGAGTTGTAGTGTGAAATCGACACACACACGATGGTAGTCATTAGCTCTGGTCATTAACTTATTGTAGGATACTACCAGAAACACTGCTTACAATTTTCTGGCTCTTATTTCTTGTTGCTGTTACTGTTTCGGTCCTTAATGTTAGCTCCGGACCCTTCCATCACCTTTACACTCTTCAGAGCAGATTGTACGGAAATTAATTTCGGGGATATTGTCTCATTTACATTCTAAATGGAATATGAATCCCCATGAACTTTTGGTGGCAACACAGAGCCCATTAGTGTCAATGATGAATCCCAAAGCTTTGTTGGAGCTTAATGTCCTCCTGCGGAGTATGCCCTGAACAGATGCCCCCCTCCTTGGCCAGCACTGAAAGAATGGCTCGTCTATAGCTTCCTGCCATTATTCCACTCTGGACCATAATGTCAGCTTGCCTGTAATGAGGGCAGACTCCATTGCCCAAATAGCTAAAGCATTAGCACGATTACTTCTTGTAGTTTCCCCTCCATTTGTAACACTCAATTTCATAGTGGAATGGTCAAAAACAGTACGATCTCAAAATACCTTGTGACGCCGGTGTTGGAGCCCGATGGTCTGATGCGGTTGCTCTTTTTTTTTCTTCTTTTTTGTCACAAAGCCGTCAAGTCACAGCTTGTGAAAGATGCTTTGTCTTAACTGTGCTTTTCTCTTCTGCAGTATTACAAGTGTGGTGGACAGTTTGCAGCAGTGGCCTTGGGTACCTTGTCAGCATACACCCTTTTCACCATTCTCATCACACAATGGAGGTAACAACAAGGACGTTTGTACTTTTTCTGTGTCTGTCTGTGATTCAATTGTTAGTTTTTTATTGCTTATGTTTGCTAACACTTGATAAAGATTCAGTGAGTATTTTTGGACTGACTCTACTGACAATAACAAAGTTCACACACAAGCTGAAATATGTACTTAAGAAAGTGCTGATGTCATTGTGCATGTGTCTCTGCATGCAGGACTCGTTTCCGGATAGAAATGAACAAAGCAGACAATGAAGCGGGCAATGCGGCTATTGACTCCCTTCTTAACTATGAGACTGTTAAGGTGAGATCCCACCCCCAAACATACACACACACACACACAGACACGCACACGCACACACCCCTACCAAACACCCTTTTTTTTCAGCTCCTGCTCATCTCCATTCCTCCTCCCTTCATCAATCTTTTGGTTTCTTTTTCTCCTCGTCTAGTCTTTTTCTTCTATTCACTTAAGCCAGGCACATTGACATGAACAAATATTTACTCGTCTGTGATAACAGTATTTCCCTGGCATGATTGCCACTGTCAGAATTTGCCTTTTAATCTCTCACTGTCTCTTTCTCTGACTCCCAACTCTTTCACACACAAACTGTGTCAAAGCATGGACAAGTTAAACTTTAAAGTTAAAATTTATATATCTCGGAGTGGGAGGAGTGACATTTATGGCTGAAAGGGCAGAGAGTCACAGCCAAACTCGGCTATTGATTTATTTACTGCTATTGGTTTACTTTAAGGTTACTGTATTCCCCCTAGTTATTATAGAGCAGTGTCAAACCAATGTAAGCCCGATGTAAGGTTGGTAGTATGGTCGTGGAACCAGTAACATGTTTGCAAATGTTGCTGCTGCACACGCAGAGCGGAGCAGAGCATGTTTATACTGGATTAATTCAGTGACATTGTTGCCTTTAGAATTTTCAAATCGATCAGAATCAATTGAGGCAGTCGAACAATTAAACATTATCAGTATAATCTCTCTGTATAATTGAGTGATAAAATTCTTATAGTGAGATATTGTGATTCACAGTTCTTATGCTTAAAGAGACGACACCAACTTTATGTGGTAAGATCTTAAACATCCAAGGAAAACATGTTGTAGTTAAATCCTAAAAACTGATTTGACTCAAAGTGATGGACAGGAGCCTTTTAATAAGGCCAGAGTGATGTCATCAAGTGTCTTATTTTGTCAACTCACTCCAAAACCTAAACCTATTCAGATGACTAACACAAAGACAAAGAAAAGCAGCTAATAATCACAATTGAGAAAAAGTATTATTTGGAATTTATGCTTGAAAAATGAAGATTATCAAAACAGTTGCTGATTTATTTCCTGATCTATCTATCTATCTATCTATCTATCTATCTATCTATCTATCTATCTATCTATCTATCTATCTATCTATCTATCTATCTCTATCACTCTCTCTCTCTCGTTTTCTCATTCTCCCTCTGTCCTATTCTTCTACTCTTCTTCTCTCTCAGTGTGAAATCGTCTACTCTTTTTTTGTAAATGTCATGCCAGTCGCTAAGAACAATGAGACATTTATCACCGGACAACTCTGGACTATTTTTCTGGTTTAGTCAATGACCCAAATTGTGCCTCAATTATAGTTTTGGACTGAGAGTGTCTGCCACTGGAGGCTTTATTTTGAATAGAAATGTCTGCTGAGTGCCAGGGTGGTTTCTCTCGCAGACACTTGACCGATCTGATGCGGTGTGAGTGTAAATATTGCTGTACACTTTTTTCAGTGGCATGGTTATCCTAAATCTCTATCTTTTGCTGTTTCAAGTCTCTTTCTAGGTAACCTCATTGTACACAGTACACATACAAGCATAATCAGCATCCAGTTTTGGATGCTTTGTTGTCTGTTCCAGATATATTTTGGTACCCGTGTTATTTTCTTTGCTGTATTATTTTGCGTCCTGTTTTTCTTAACGTTTTGTTCTGTGTTATTTTGTGTCATCTGTGTCAATGCAGCCGGATTTAGCATCACTCTGAGCTGTGAGTGTGCATATGTAATTAGATCTCCGCCCACTCAGAAATCCGTTCCACTTTCACAAAGGGCTGGATGAGAACCTGAACACGGTGCCTTGCACTGCTTCAGCTTGTCCTCCATGTGCTACTTTCTTCCCTGCATTTCCCTATATGCAAATCACTGGCAAGGCAGTAGCAGCACAGCACCACTGCCGTTAGCTAGAGAAGCAAATCGCCCACTTAACCAGAGCAGGGAAACAATAGTGCAAGCTAAACAAACAGCAATATTAGGTAATTGGCAGCAGAGTGGAGGAGGGTCGTTGTTATGATTATGCTGTGGTTTTATGTGCCGAATTTAAGAGATGTGCTTGTGGCTGATTCATGAAGCTTTTTTTCTCTAAATGATAGCTGTATGTCTTAATCAAAAATACTGCTTCTTGTGTGGCTTACACTTAATATCTGTGCTCTGTTGGTAAGCTGCTACAGATGCAATAATTCTTGTTCAACTTTCAAGTGTTGTTTAGGCTGTTCTTACAGCTGTAACTGCCTAATATTTTCTAAACTTTTGCCATGAGCACTATCCTCTGCCGAGGCTTCAGATCTTCAGCCTGCTCAGCAAAGCAGGCTCTGGATTTTGTTCTCTTGCCCTCCATGCTCTTTAAGATCAGTGGGGAGGAGATGAAGATACAGAGACATGAAAAAGTGCTTTAGAGGCAAACTGAGACCTAGATTACAGCCAGAGTGGTCACTGAGAGCAAATGCTGCCTTGAGGCAGGCTGTGCTAAAGTGTCCATCTGCCTGACACTGCTCTCCATGCTTCCTTAACCTTTAACCTTAACCATATTTTGTATCTCTCTATCTTTCTATCTCAACTTACACTTTCTTTCCTTCTGTAAATCCTTGTCTGTCTCCATGCCCTGTGCCCCCTTCTCTCCTCTGTCCCTTCATGTTCCTCATCTCTGCTGCAGTACTTCAACAATGAGAAGTATGAAGCTGAAAGGTATGATGGATTCCTGAAGACTTATGAGTCATCCTCTTTAAAAACCACATCCACACTTGCCATGCTCAACTTTGGCCAGAGTGCCATCTTCAGCGTCGGGCTCACAGCCATCATGTTGCTGGCCAGCAAGGGCATTTCAGCAGGTGGGTGACTTTGGAGTAAGGTTTAGGGGGATTTCCCAGATTTTTGGAAAACATTCTATCAAGATCTGTAAACCATGAAAAAACACATCACCTAACCAGAATTTACCTCTTCATGCCCATGATCTGTGTCTACAGCACAATGGGGAAGAATTGTGTATTTGGAAAAAGGAAAGCTAAAAAAAACAACCCTCAAAACAGAAAGAAATGAGATGAAAACACAGCAAGCATGAAAAAGTGGCACAACTAGGAAATAAAATAGCCCTGATGCAGAAAATGAAATCACATGGGGTGGAGATAGATTCAGACTGTAACAGGCTTTGTCTGCTTTCACAACTTGGAAGAAGAAATCATTTTGGAGTTATTTTTTTAGATGCATACATGATACCATAGGTTCAGATTATGTGCATCTCTTAAAGTCGTTCTGTTGCTGTCGTGTAGGTACAATGACTGTGGGAGACCTGGTGATGGTGAATGGCCTGCTCTTCCAGCTCTCCCTCCCTCTCAACTTCCTGGGCACAGTGTACAGAGAGACCAGACAGGCCCTAATAGACATGAACACACTTTTCACGCTGCTCAGTGTCGACACCAGGATCAAGGTAACTTATTGGCCTGACATGGACTTTGCCACACTGTTGCAGTGAATCACAAAATGCTTTGTGTTTTCTTTTCTTTTTTTCCTCTAACAAAAGAGAACAACAGAGATGAACTTGTACACATTAGACCATGAATATAGAGTTCAGTATAGAAAATTGAAAGCAAAGGTAAACTCCAGAACTCGATAAAGCCTTTTATTCAGACTATCTAACAACAGTACATAGTGTTTAATTGCATGAGTGGTAAAAGATTTTAATGCAGGACTGAGTTATTCTTCTGGCTGCATGACATGACTAACCTATCCACATGTACTGTAAAAAATGATAGGTTGTAGTCAAACCATATAATTACGTGCTTGATGTGACTAAGGTGCTTCCTCATCTATTGCTGCCTGTAGTGCATGACACTAGTGTGATCTGTACCAGGACACATTAGAGCAGATTTCTTTGTGATTTATTCAGAGCATTTGATCAGCAGCCATTTTTATTGGTGCGCTCTTAATTTTTACTGATTTTGTATTGTGTAACTTTTTTTTTTTTTGTCTTAATCATTTGCTCTTTTAACATCTACTGCACTTTATATGGCTATGGTGCTACATGGTGTTAATCAGTCTATCTATAAATACACATTGAAGTTCTAAGTCATATTCAGATATATTAAAACTAGCTCCTCTTGTTTAACTGAACCATTAGAAATTGCCAAAACACTTCACATTTCAAACACGTAAGCCTGGTATTTCTTCAGTATAATAGCAATCAGTTGTTTTTGTGAGACATTTCATTGCAGTTATTTTTTTGTTTTTTGGGGGTTTTTTTTACGCGACAGCCCATCTTGCGTCAGAAGAGCACACTTAAGTGCAAATGTGTGTCTGCTGCCTAACAATATGAATGCCCTTCCCATCTCCAGCCTGTAATTACAGTAGGAGAAATGAATCTGTCCAGTTATTTTTCACTCATCAGTAATACTCCTCTCCATTGTGATTCCCTGTGGAATAGCACTGCCCAGCAGGCCATTACTGTCTGAATGCAATTCTTCTTTTTTTTTTTCCCTTTTTTCTTTTTTGTAGAACACATTGGCCTATTATGTAGATGTAAAATAATTTAAAACTCCCCCTCACTTGAAACTGCTTCACAAAATAAAAAAATATTATTTTGGCTTTTTTCCATGTGGAGGGGGGTTGGGTGAAAATTATCATCTGTTTATACTAATGGACTGTGAGTTATTTGTATTAATTGGCTGAGGTGGATTGTGGGTGATTATGTTGCTATTAGGTAGCATAGAAACGGAGCAGAACAGGCTTTTACTCTCAGGGTAAGGACGCGCTTTATTCACTGCTGACCTTGGCTGCATCTCAGCACTATGGCTCAGCTCAGTATGTACTGAAAGTTTTCACGCCTATTGATCCTTCAGTCACTGTGAAGGGCAGCGTGTGAAGGTTCAGACAGTCTTTTGAAACGACCTCTTGCATTTGGTGTGAATGTCTCTGCTTTATGCAGTCTGTGTAGGTTCTGTACTCCAGCATTATCCCTCTTTACAAGGTGTTGGAGTAACGTTGCATCATGCTGGGCGGCCTTCTCTGCCAGTGGCTGTTCTGTATCCATCTCCTCTGTTTCCGTTTCGTCTGTCTCAACCCTCTGATGGTTTGCTCTAGGAAAAGGATCTCGCCCCACCATTAGCCGTCACACCACAGGAGGCCACCATCCGCTTCGAGGACGTGTATTTTGAATACTTGGAGGGCCAGAAAGTCTTAAATGGAGTGTCCTTCGAAGTGCCCGCTGGGAAGAAGGTGGCCATAGTCGGTGGCAGCGGGTCAGGGTAGGTCAACTCTCATAGAAATACACTGTCAAATGTTTAGCCAGGAATGTGTCATCTCATTTGGATGTGTAGTCAGTCTTATCATCAATAGACTACTGGGGTACAGCTCACAGACACAATGATGCTGATGACTGATTTCACGTCTGGTTGCAGGAAGAGCACCATTGTGCGGCTGTTGTTCCGCTTCTATGAGCCCCAGCGGGGGAACATCTACATAGCGGGGCAGAATATCCGAGACGTCAGCCTTGACAGCCTGAGGAAGGCTTTGGGTGTCGTACCTCAGGTCTGAGACACACAAACACAATAAAATCATAAAATAAAATACAATAAACAATGAAAAAGTCATTTTAATAACAACACATAGATTGATTGTTTTTTTTGTATTTAGAGCTTCTTTGCCTTTAAATTAACTGTACATGTGTCAATAGCAAATGTAATATATTTGGGAATTATTATTGATGATTATATACAACAAGGGGGCAGCAAAGAACAATGTAAAATTAATAGTTAACAGCGTTAGAAATAAGCTGAATTCAGATAGGTTTTCACTGCAGTGAGCTCAGAGGCTGATCTGAACAGATGGTACATGAACAGTATTTTTGTCATTTGTGTTCTTTCTCTTTCTCCCTCCTACCCTTGTCTTCGTATCTGCAGTCCTCTGTTTCTGTCTCTGCTGCAATAAAAACATTCTCTGAAGCCTCTTTTTTTTTTCATCTAACTGTGTTGTTGTCAGGATGCCGTTCTGTTCCACAACACCATCTTCTACAACCTGCAGTACGGGAACATCAACGCTACACCAGAGGAGGTGTACCAAGTGGCACGTCTAGCAGGCATCCATGATGCTATCCTCAGGATGCCCCATGGCTATGACACCCAGGTTGGGGAGCGGGGCCTCAAGCTGTCAGGTTTGCTACACCATTATGACTACTGTTTAAATATGGTCTCTCTGCACAAGCAAGTGAAAAAGCTGTGTGTTTTGTGTATTTCCCTGGATGGTATACTAAACTGAGAAAAAAGAAAAACCCTGGCTGGTAATAGTTTAATTCCAACATAGACATTTAGGAAGAGCCAGGAAATATATTCATAGAGTAATAATATATGATATATTGTGATATTATATTGTCTGGAATTTTGATTTAGTGGTTATTATTTCATTAGAGATTAATCTGTTGATTATTTTCTCAGTCGATTAATTAACAGTTGGTTGTATACAGTGTCAGAAATTTCCCAAAGCCGAACTTGACATATTCAAATTGCGTGTTTTGTCCAACCAACCGTCCTAAGTCAAACTATTCGCTATCATGAAAGAAATACAAAAACAGCTCATTTTAACATTTTTAAAAGCCACCACCAGTGAGTTTTTGATAAATGATTAAATCCTTTTATCACAGTAGTTGCTGATTAATTTGTTTTTCTGCTATCAGAGGTTGCTTTATGGCAAAATGATAAAAACTTTCTTATGTTTTAGCTGTTCATCTTCATTACATTAATGACCTTTTCTGTGACTTACTCATTATCTTACGAAAGCAGAAATAGTCCAACCCAGAATATCCTCACATTATTATTGATCATGAAGTTTTGAGTATAAATGCTTTGATATTTGATTATGTCAGTTTTGCATAGCTAAACAACTCAAGGCAGACTTCACATACTTCTTCTACACAGGTGCTCGGAGATATCAAACAATGTACAGTACCATAAATCTTTCACACACCGTCCTCCGTCTGCTGCCCAGGATACACTGTATATTGTCGAACGGTAGATACTGTGAGAAATGACTGTCTGAAACATCAGCAAAATAAACTGAGAGACTGCAAGATGCAGCCTTGCAAGATTTAGGTTTGCACAGCTCTAAATGATATAATTATAATTTCTGGATAAATATGGCAAATGAAATAGTTTTTAAGTGTGTGATTATGAGCTGTTGTTTTCTGATCGTAGGTAATAATTAAAATTAATTTAATAATTAAATCTGACATTATTTTATTATGACATTAAGTCATGAGACTTGGGGCTAATCTTTAGCAGCGCCTTCATAATTTTACCATTTTCTTCTGTGTAGTGTATGCACTTGGCATGTTGCCTTACAGTTACAGTTATCTGCATTTGATCTGCAGCGATATCACAAGACTGTAGTATTTGGCTTCTAGCATCACTGCAACTCATTTATCCCACGTAAACACACAGTGTGTGAGCACTTTCACTCAACACTCAAGATGCAATTACTGGCAGCACAGATTTCTTTATGTGGAGTTGACTGAGTGAGTGAGTGAACGGACAAAATAAAGACATGACTAACTTCTCATTAATTTCACTGCTGCTCTACGTGACAGCTGCCAGTGAGTTTGTGAGACGAGGGAGGGAGGGGGCAGTCTGGGCTGTTAGGCTCCTAACTTCCTTCATTGCTGTTCTCCACTGCCAGCAATATTTATATCTGCTGAACGCAGCTTGCTTTCAAGAGGCCACACACAGCTCATATGTAATAAAGGCCGTGTCAGACACAGTGGGAGAAATCTTTGCATCCTGCTGGTTTTTCCTCACAGTTAAATTAAAGTGTGTTCTAGCCTGTAGCATTGGTATTGTTGGAGTGTTGGTCCTCCGTTTGAGGTAATTATCTGATGAGAAGGGCCACACAGAGGCACACTGTATCTTCACATATTTCAAACCTATTGTCTTTCGCCTGGTTTGCTTTTATTGACGATGTCTGTTGTGTTGTTTCAGGAGGGGAGAAGCAACGTGTCGCCATCGCTCGCGCAATACTGAAAAATCCACCCATCCTCCTGTATGACGAAGCAACATCCTCCCTCGACTCTATAACAGAAGAGGTGGGCCGGACAGTGCAACATAACACACTGAAAAACACAGGCATGCATACATAATATATCCACAAATGTCCATTCTGTGCTGCACGTACAGATTGGCACCTCACTCTGTCTGCATACACATTTAGCAGAACAAACACCCACTCAGTCACCTGGTGTAGGTACATGATAATTCAGCTCACTCCTGCGTCACATACCTCCTGTGACCCCCCCTCTATACACACACACACACACACACACACACACACACACACACACACACACGTTCTCCTTTGCCACCTGCCACTCTTTTCACCTACTTAATCTCCAGCTCAGCTTAAACTCCACAGTCTTTGTAAATGTTACCGTTAATGAGAAAGTTCAGCATGTCCTCTCTGAACTTGAAGAAAGAGAGTGGGGCAGTCGATTTGGTTGTTAATTGTGATTTTCTGTTGCTTTTCATCACGATTGTGTTTTTAAATCATCATATGTAAACTGTAAAAACATATGAAGGTGGATGTTGCTGAGCAACATTGTGTTGACTTAGCCGCTTCTTCATATCAAAGTTTGGAACTACATTTCATATATATCCTGTCATTCATGGACTTTTTTTATTATTATTTTTGTAGACCAGCATTATTGCAAACCTGGGGAACTATTTTCCTTTGGATTAGGGGATACTCTTGTTAACAGAGTGATAATTTTATTTATCTCTGTGTGCTTCCAGAACATCCTGAGTTCAATGAAGGAGATGGTGAAGGACAGGACATCAATGTTCATCGCCCACAGGCTTTCCACAATTGTAGACGCAGACGAGATTATAGTGCTCAGTGAGGTAAGAACTCATCCACTTATTTTTTACTTGATCTTGTACCTTCCCTGATTAACATTTCTAGTCGTAATGTCAGTTCCATAAAAGCAAATTATATGACCGTTCAGAGTTTCCAAGTATAAACATGCGGTGTGTTAATTGCCAGTCCAATTAGACGCTTTTGCATTGAAGGAAAAGATGCTGACCTGCACTCTGTGTGACCTTCAGCACACTGTAACTGCCAGCAACAAGAATTTAGCAAGTGGCCTGTTTTTGCTTCTCATTTATTTTCAGTTACCTTTCTTCAACGTACGTGATGAAGACATGCTTTGTTTAGCTTTTCTCATTAACTTCAACAACAACAGGACACTGTTAGTAGAAGTGAATGTATTATTTTCTCCATAAGGGCTCATTAAAGCAGTCAGACTCGACTGGCTGTTTTGGTCAGATGGCGTGTCTTGTTTGTCTCGGTGACTAATAATGTATGGGCCAGCTTCCCAGACACTGATGAGGCCTCATCCAGGACTAAACATGTCTTTCAATGGAGATTGCCATTCAAATGGTTCATCTATTCAATTTTTGGACAGATGTGTTTAAGTAAGGCTGGAGGTGCCATGGAGACAAAGGCAGGATTTTTTTTTTTTATGTGGAAACAATTGATCTTTTTGGTGCATTGTCACTGTATTGTGCATCAAAAAAATCTCCAAGACAAAAATGCTGCAGCATGTTAAGGGTCGGGCTTGGAGAAACTGTAAAGCACAAAAAGAGACAGAGTGAAGTCAGTTATCGTCTGGAAATTAAGAGTTTAAGAAATGTAACACAGGTGAAGTGACATTTTCCACCAGTGTTCGAGTCAGATAGGATAAAATGAGAGGAGGTTTCTTTGAACTGCGGCGAGTGAGCATGTGTTGTTCCATGTTTCCAGAGTCAGATGGCAGGGATCAGAGGGTCGTGGTGAGGAGGCATGTTTGCGTGTGATGTCGCCACGGCGTTTGGTGGTGTCACCAGCAGAGGACTGCCTGGGGTGCTCATTAAAATAACGAGCGGAAGCAGTCACGTGCCCGTCTTGGGTGCACTAAAGATGATGCCAACACCTCTGCATGCTCATGGGAGGTGGGGGAAGGGGGTGCCTACATTTGTGTTCGACTGTGTGGGAGGGATGTGTGTTTGTTGCGTGTGGATGCGTGTGTGTGTGTCTATGAGGCCATGTTTTTGCAAGAGGAATGCAACAGTTGTTGGGGAGGCGGCAGGGATTCAAAGCGGGGGGGGGGGTCTGACTCTCCGCAGAGTATGGTCAGATTTGTGTGGTCACGGAAAGATGATAACTATAGGACTCTGTGTGCATGCCCCCTTCATTTTAACTTGATATGTTTAGACATTTATGTGCTAATTTATGTTTCTTTTTGTCCTTGATTCTCCTCCTTTTCTCTGCCAGGGTAAAGTGGCAGAGCGTGGCAACCACCACACCCTCCTCGGCATCCCGGGCAGCTTGTACGCAGACCTGTGGAACACCCAGAACAGCAAAATCCTGAACAACAGCAAGAGCTCGCCCGAGCCGCCGGCTGAGCGCCTCTCTCAGAAGGAGGAGGAGAGGAAAAAATTGCAGGAGGAGATCCTCAACAGTGTGAAGGGCTGTGGGAACTGCTCCTGTTGAGAGAAGCTGCCACCTCCATGTCTCTTCATCCCTCACAGATGGCCTACGCTGGAATCCCTAGTCTGTGTGGTAATGGTGGGGGGGGGTATGTCCCCACTACCCACTCCAGCCAAGCATCCACCCATGTGACTGTCCCTCCTCCTCCTCCTCCTCCTCATGTGAATAAAGGCCACTGCTCGCCAAAGTGAAGGAGGAGGAGCAGAACAGGGAGCAAGTGTGTTTAGCACTGGCTGGTGTCCAGAGATAGAGCTTCCATGCCAGTTGCCTCAGCTGAAGCCAAGCATAAGAGACCTTGTATATCACATACGTGTGTGTAAGACATCTGTTAGTCAACATGGTTGCCCCCCCCCCCTCCATTTTTGACATCAGGTTTATTGACATCTTCCATTGCACTGGAAACAGATGAAAGTACACGTAACGACTTACATATGCCTTGATGTTGACACAAAATTTGTATTGATTACATTTTTAAATTATTTTCCAAATAAATTGAACCTATAGTTTGCTTTTTTATATTAAAGATGTGTACATATTACAATTTATTCTGCAGTTAGGTGATCACAGTTAGAATACAGAACACAAACATTGTGTTGCAGTATGTGTTCGTTTGAATAACACTATTTCATAAAGCTGATACTTCAGTGGGATTCAGCCCTAATGCGCATTGCCCATTACACTGTTCTAAAAATATCACATTTGGCAGATAATCAAGTATTCTAGACAAATAACAACATATTATGGATGTTTGGGCTCGTGAATAGCACCCCAGTGACTTAGCAGTATGGCACAGTCACATTCATGTAAATATAAAACTCAGAATGACAAGAGTTAACTCTAATAAATCATGAATGGGTTTCACCACACTGGAGCCACATTAAGAGGCAACAACTTGAAAGCCTCCTCTGGGAAAATTTCACAGTCATATCATTTAGCCTTGGATGACGGGTCTGTTCCAATGAAAAGTCATGTTTGAGATTTTAACGGTGAGAAGACAACTTTTTTGGTTTGTATGATCAGAATACAACTTTAAGTGTTAATATTTGAAAACAGACAGTACATGTGTGTCCTCTTTTTCTGAGGGCGTTTTTGGCTGTGATATGCACATTTTGTTAGGAACCTTGCTATAGTATTGTATCTATTAATGGAAATTTATTAGTCAGGTGTCTTGTACTATACACAGTGTAAATCCTGTATCATAGTGTTATGTTGACTGTGTAAGTACACTGCAGACAGACAAATAAATGTTATTGTCTAATTAACAAGGTTTCCAGATGCTGTTGTTATGGTCAGGGTTGGGTGTGATATGACAAGATCAATAAAAAATTTGTTGCACAATAAAGTAGCTATAACTTAAATATCTATGGTTGTATTTGACTGGTGGTTCACCAGTTTAATGAACACATTAGATGGGTCCTGAGTGCCAGGGGTCATAAGATGATTAACAAGCTAAATAAAAAAAAACCCAAACATTTCTGCTGTTAAATGGTGTGACATTTATCTTTGCTTTTTATTTATTAAAGGAATGGTTTGACATTTTGTGAAATACTTACATTTTATGCTTATATGCTTTCTTCCTGAGAGTTAGATGAGAAGATTGATACCAGTCTCTTCTCTGTATGTTCGATATAAGGCTATAGGATATACAGCCAGCTGTTGGTTAACTTTTACTTCCTGTTAAATTTCAGTAGTGTGTCAAGTGTGCAGAGAAAAAAATTACCTTGTAAAGGAATAGTTCAACACATTTTGGGAAATCACTGTCATGTCTGTATGTTAAATATAAAGCTGCAGCCAGTAGCTGTTTAGCTTTGTTTAGCATAAAGACAGGAAACAGGGAAGCAGCTAGCCTGGCTCTTTTCAATGGTAACAGAAGCTGAAGTGTTAAATCCATGAACACAATAGTGATCCTCACATTTTCTCATTGTGTTCATTGTCTGGTGGACAGAATGACAGAGGATCTGCCTCAAGAATCCCTGCAGCTCTCTGGATCCTCCTCTGGGACCAGATACATTAGACGACACTCACAGCGAGGCCTTTCGGCAGGATTATAATTGAAACAGACAATAACAAAAACATTCACATAACGTGACAGACCAAGTCCTGCTGCGCTGCATAGTGAAGCCTCCACCACCTCCTGAGGAAGTCACACATTATAGATGAAAGTAGACTTTGATAGGGCCCTGCTTAAAAGGAAACCAACTGGATGATTACTGGTTGGATGGGTCTCCTTTCATGCGTCTGATGTCCAGGCAGATGAGTTGATGTTAATGGCGTCCTTCTAATCTAACCTAGGAAGAGATTATGAGACTATTTATTAGTGACTCCCAACAATGTTCAGCTACTGCCCCTAACAGGTTATTCGCTAATTATTCAGTGAACATAATTCACTATGATCTGCTTGGGTTCTCTGAGAGAGCCTTAGATACAACACAGCGCAGAATTTCTCGCTTTTCTCTGCTGAGGCAAAGCTTTGTGTGTGTTTGAAATGGTCAAGGACATAACACTCTCAAGTATTGAAGTTACTGAGCAATCTGAGATGGACCTACACAGGGGGTGTTTGCTTTGTGGCTATTTTTGTTTGAAAAAACTGTATCACAGAATCTGTTGTTCAATGACCCTTAATTGTTCTGTGTGGCGTGCACGTGATTAGCGCTGTTGTGAGCTGTTTGTCTGCATGTCTTCAGGAGGTAATGAGGAAGCCATCTCCCTGTTTACAATGCAGCATTCTGCAGACGCAAAGGAAGACAGGCACACAAAGGCCTCTAATAACATCCTTAATATGGACCGCAGCAGGAAAGTCAGCCCCTAATGCAAAACCACGACCTTCTACTGAAGGAGAGATTTTCAAAGAACATCTTGCTGATGTGCAGATAGGACGATGTCTTCTTGCTGCACCCACTCTTTCTATCTGTACGTGGCTATATTTTATTATCCTGCATGCCGATTCAGACAAGGTTTTGATATGTAGTATCTCTAAATAAGAGCAGCTTCTCTAGTCCCATGAAAACTCAGGGTGCACAGGTGATAAGAGGGGGTTCAGCCACACACGTCAAATCCCCACTGACCCTTCCATGGCCTGTTGCTGAAGTCCGCCACACTCATTTTCATCAAGATAACATGCAGAGTAGGCTGAGACTCAGGGCGATCCCTCTGCACCAGACAATCAGCTCTCTCCCATCCCACTACAATGAAACTAGTATGTGGCCAAGGGCGTCTACGCCATGATGAATATGCATCGATGCCTCAGAGAAGATGTAGTTATTTCCACCGTTTTGTGTGGGAGTGTAAATTTATGTGCGTAATCCCTGTGTACTATATCAATGCTCCTGGTCAAAATGAGAATGAATATTCAAATATGCATGCACTTACACACACACAGCTGATCCTTTTAAAGTCAATAAACACAGATATAGTTGGTATTACTCTCTGCACATATACAGTACACTGCAGATGATGCCACCTCTGAGCAGAGCCTGGATCATCCAGGCTACTCGTGTGTAATATGTATGCTTGCTGCAGATACTAAACTTATGAATGTCCTATGAATTTATCTTATACTCATAAGCAAAAGGACCTTCTTCCTTTTAAGAGCAATAAAAGTCGTTTCTACATCTGATCATTCAAAGTTAAATCGTTTCTATTTTTGAAGGTAGCTATACAATCATTTAAAAAACATAAAGACTCCATGTGTTTGCAAAAGCTGTGAGCTCTGTTTCTTAGCACATTTATTCCATTTTCTACAAAACTTTTGGTATTTTGATTGAGATGTCACAGGCAAGCAGAGAGGAACCTGTAGGACTGTAGTACAGGCTCCTAAAAGGGAAAATCCACATTCAACAAAAGGGAATACGTACAAACTAAATGGGACAAAACAGGTAGCAACAAATAAAATAAAACAATTTGAAAATAAAACAATCACATTAAAACTACAATATTACAGTGGTGTTTGACTATGCTAAGTTGTAGGATAAGCAGTAATGAAGTGAAGTGAAGTTTTCAGCCTTCATTTAGACTTTATCTGAATGTGCATCTGTGACATGTAATGGAAGTTTAGAGATAAGGGGCACAGTAGGCAAACACATAGGCCTTATCAGTTAAAAGAAGAACCTTAAAATCAGGTCTGGCTTATACAGGTAACCAGTGAAGAGAAGCCAGAATGGTTGTTATGTGACCAAATGTTTTAGTTTTTGTCAATTCTAGCTGCAGCTTCCTGAACAAGCTTTAGACTTTAAGTAGCAAAACTAGGAAGACCAGAGAAAAGGGCATTACAATATTCCTGGAAGATGCAAATATATGGATTACAGTTTCAGCATCATTTAATGATGAAATAGGTTAAATTTTGGCAGTATTACTAAGATGAAAAATGCTGCCTTCATAAAAGATGTGATATAAGACTGGAATGTCAGACAAGTCAAAAATGACAAGCTTTTAGAAATAACAAAAATAAATGTTTATATTTGTAGCTGTTTTAGACATTAACAGCAGAAAGTTCAAACTCATCCATTTTTCTGATAGATATGCCTCTAAATTTAGGGGTTGGGAAAGGTCATTATTGGCTTTACAGGAACACATAATTGTGTATCATCAACATAGCAATGGAAATAAACACCATATTTGAAAATGATGTCACCAGGGTGAAGTATATAGATAGAAAAAAGCAAAGGGCCTTGGACTGATTTGTGGGGCACACCAAACTTTACTTCAGAAAATTCAGAGATAGATGAATATGAATGAAACCATGAAAGCACCATCCCCTGGATACCAATGTGTTTCTCCAGGGAGGTGAAAGCCTGTGTTGTCAAGAGCTGCACTCAAGTCAAGACGCAGCAACAATGATGTTCTGTCAGAATCAACAGTAATTGTTAAAAATTGATAATTCTGCTCAGGTCAGTTTCAGTAGAATGATGGGGCAGAAAGCCGGATCAAAATTTATTAAAAAGATTGTTGTTTGATAGGTAGGCAATAAATTGATCAGCGACAGCACTTTCAAGTAATTTTAACTAAAAGGAAGATTGGACATCAGATGTTCAGAATTCATTTTTAGGTTATTTAGGCAGCAGTTTAATAATGGCAGTTTCAAAAGCTGAGGGCATAGAAAGTAACTTACTGATGACATCAAGAATAGTACTCTTTTAATAAAGATAAACTTTTCTTTAAAAAGATTATACAGTGTAGGGTGTAATATGCAGGTTGTAGGTTTGGAAGCAGTTACCAGGCTGGTAAATGCCTCAGGGGAAATTACTTCTTACTGTGAGAGTACTGTTGGTCCGAGTCACAGCGCCTGCATCCATCAAAGAACTGCAGAGTTCATAGCCATCATTCTGAAAGGAGTGTGGACCAGTGATTTTATCTCTAACTGAGTCAGTCTTATTTGTGGGGAAATACAGAAAATTATCAGCATTGAATGAAGAGCTGGTGGCAGGTGCATTCTGTCTGAGTTTAGCAAGTGTATCAAACAGAAACTGTGGATTATTTTTATCAATGCTAATCAAATGAGAAAAATATGCTGTCCTAGCAGCTGAGAGTGCATGGTTATACTTATCAAAACTCTCGACACAGGCAAATCTCTTGATTTGTCATATGCCATCTGTGCTCAAGTTTTCCACAAATCTGTTTGAGTTCGTGGGTGTCATCAGGAACAGAAACTCTACAGAGTTCAAGTTGTGTTCTTCTGCTGATTTTGGACAGCAAAGCTACAATTTTCTCATCAAATCTCCAAATCAGAGCATCAAGCCTTGAACTGACGATGTCATTGGGTGTCACAGGTTGACTGTCAGTGAATTAGAGGCTGAATCTGTGGACATTTTTAAATGTCAGTCTGCCAGCTGTAAATCAGCAAATGTCCCAATGAAATCACTATGGCTGCAATCAAAGAGTCCCACAGGAGTTGTTCCATTATTCACTGTCTACAGAGCAGCTCCAGGGTTTGTGCTTAGATGACTTCATCAGGTCTGTCTCTCTGTTTTACAGCTTCATAAATTTACTGTATACTAAGTATTACAGAAATAATTTTTAGGGGAGATTCTCTATCTATTTTATATCTATATCTATATTTTCTATCTATTTCAATGTTCTGTAAATAAGATGATACCAGAATCAATGATATAGCAGTAAAAGACTATTTTCAATATAGTAGAGTAATGGCGTCCTGACCAGAGAGCAAGCCACACCCCCCTGTATGTGTTGTAATCTTAGTGTCTCTGTTCTTTGTTTTGGTGTCAGGCCATGCAGCGCATGCCTGTTTTTTTTAGTGCGCGTGCATGTTAGTGCATGTGCATAAACTGTTGGTCCTACCCACGTGTATAAACACACAGACCCCGCCCAGCCAGAGACAGGATGCAGAATACAGGTGAAAGCATCTTCCAGAGTTTCCTCTACTAAAGAAACCAAGCCTTTCGGCTAAAAAGTCCTCCCAAAGTTAAAACCAGATTACAGGCAGACTGGTTGACTCAAATCCCAATCCATATAAATTTTTGTTTTTAAATTTTTTACCGGCTCCTTCGGTCATTCGTTAGTCTGGTCCCAGCCAGGGCTGAACTTCTTTCTTAGGCCTGCGGTGGAATCAAAACTGGTCCGGCTTTACCGAGATATAAAGCCCTACAACCTAATAAACAGCTCCAGTTTGACTCGGTACTGGCTTTTCTTCTCCTGGTTGTGTAAGTAACGTGATGGCTACATTAACGATTTTCATCAGTGACCGGCTACAGTAGGCATGCTAACGTTAGCTAACTTGCTCTTACCCAAATAATGTGTTTGTTTGGCAAACGTTGCTATGGCTAGCTGGCTAACTGTCAGCATTGTTGTGGAGCGTATCACGGAAGGGCTAGCATGGACTAATGGTTGTGGTTAGATTGTTTTTTTTTTTGGCTCTCGTGTACACAGGGTAAAGTCATTCAGTTGTGCTTTCACTGGTCTTCCTCCCAACACCTTGCTGACCGAGAACGGGAAGAGGGAGTGGAGGGGTGGCGGCCGACGAAGCATTTGTTTTGGTTTGAGATGCTGGTGGTCTACTGCGATATCTAGTGGCAGTAACGGCCGTCTACAGAACCTTTAACGTCCCACCCCCACTATTTAATTCCCATTAAGATGGCTTATCATAAATAAAAGCGAGGTGTCCCAGGTGTGTAGGGCGCCGCAAATATCCCAGAACTCTAGCTCTGAATTTGGTGATCATGAAGCTTTGAAAGTGGATCAGATACCTGGGGGCGAGGCAGTGCTGAGGAGGATACACATGCTTGTTCTGGTCTCGCCCTGTCATTCAGTGGCATCTTTAAGACTTTTGGATGGGCTCACATGAATCAGTGTGAACCTGTATGTATAAGGCTGGTTTTTAAATCAAGCTCACCACATCTCATACAGAGCTGATAAATTAGACCAAATGGCCCTTTCTCAGACTGTTTGGTCAGGCACAGTGATGCTAATACAAAGACGGATGCATGCAGGTTACAACTGTCATAATCTTATTGGAGATTTCACACCGACTGTCAGACCTGGTGAGCGTCAAAGCCTGAAATTTCAGCATTTACATTCTTCTCTCAGCCCTCATCGCCTTTAATTTTACATGGGTTTGAATGCCAGAGTCACCTCCTGTAGATTTATTTAAACTTTAAGCTGTGGTACGGAGAATATGTAGAATTTTTTCCACGTTTTACTCAAGTAACTTTTCAGCTGCTTGGCCTGGAAAACCCTCATCTCATTATAATGAAAAGCATCATGCCAAATCTGTCAGTATATGCTCCTGTAATTCTGTACTGGCTTGTAATACTTTACACATCTTCACCTCGACATCAGCTCTTTTCCCAATTACTTTTGTCTCAACTGGTCACAAACATTTTTAGGACAGAGTATTTTTCAGAGGTCTTATTGTATGTAAAACATCCGACTGAAAATTTGACTAAAGACCGTATAAATCAACCTAATTAACCAAATTATAAATGTGGAGTAGAGTATTTGGTCAAGAAGTATACATTATTTCCTCTGCAGTTAGCCCTTGTTTTGAATTTTGGATACTGAGACAGGACTTAAAATCATGAAACATTTAAACAAAAATAAATACATATATTCTCTATATTGTAAAACAAGTAAATGCAATATATTTATCTTTTTATGCAATATATTATTTACTTTGTCACCAATAGGACACAAGTTCTCGTTTTACACTGCAATAATAACAGAAGAACATATGTGATTTCTAACTCATACACAACATAATCCTGTAGAAAACCACTCCGAAATTCTCAGTATTAAAACCCAGAAACGCGCAGACAGTGAGATGAATTCACTCATTCACAAAGAATTTGGAACTGTAAAACCTCCAGCGTTGATGGACCGCTGTTTGGGCATTGCATTCAGAGAAGCTGTTTCTCTCAAATACAGAATTGCAAACCTGCCCCTTTTTTTTCTACATTATAATATGCTTTTTTTTCAAATATTCTATGAATATACTATAAAGTCCTTTTAACTATGAGTTTGTATGTTATGGGTTTGAAACTTTGTGAAGAGAATGTAGACTGGGCTTGAGGAGAAATCACAGGTTGTTGATTCTGCATAGACAGTTTTGTCATTTTAATAAACTGTTCTCCTGTAATGCTTTTTCTGTGCAAAAGGCTTTAGAATTATTTTGCATTAACTGGTTGAAAAAGTTAATGCTGTAAATGAAAAATACTAGAATCGTATTAAAAGTTATATTGATTTTTACAGCAACATAGTTAAGCCATTCTTTTGTACTGTGTTTCTTACATACAAATATCTCTAATTTAAAAAAGTCTCATTCACGACTTTGGAAGACATATGAAACACAGGAATGCTATTTCCCCAGGTTTCTTGTTGATATATTAAGTTAGATGGATATGAAATTTGCTATATTGTATATTTCCTACAATAACTATTATGACTCTCTTCATGATAACAGCATTATAGTTTGAGATCAATGCTTTACATTGTATAAATCATGGATTGCTGCCATCTTCATAGATAACCAAACTGTTAAAACTCTTAATTCAAACTTTTTCACACACATATTCATTATAAGTGTGTGCAACATTTAAGCTTCAGTACTACTTATTATGGTTAAGCTTATTATTTCACATTACGTTCATGCAGCAGTAGTGATTATCTCTGTTTACAGGAAAGACATGAAGAAACTCAGTAATTATAGCAGCATGAAAATGTTCGGCTCTCGTCAGCTTTTAGTTTTATTATCATCTTGCAGTTGCTTCAGAGAAGCTGTAAGACAATTCATTTTCCCCTTAAAAACATCTGTCATGGTGACTGCAAAAAAAGAGAGTAATAAATAACAATAAGAAAGAACAAGTTGATTAATCGATTTGTTACCTGCTGCAATTTGACTTATCAATCATTCCAGTCATTTTTTAAGATAAAATGGAAAAAACAAACAAACAATAAAACAAAAAGAAGAAACGGCTGGTTTCAGTCTCTCAAATACGAAGATTTTCAGTCTTTGGCTTCTATTATTATATATTGTATAGTGATTTTCTTTAGGTTATAGATTTTTGGTCACGAATAAGCTGTTTGAATATATGTTGACTGGAGCTTTCTACTCTGACATTTTTAGACAATTAAATAATTCATCCTAAAACTATAGTGAGATTAATCAATAATGAAAATAACATTTAATTGGTCTATTTTTTCTATCAAAAAATAGATAAAAATTTGCAGCCATAATTTCTCAGAGTCCAAGGTGACGTCTTCAAAGACCAACAATCCTATACCCCCAAATATTCAGTGTACAGTGGCATAATGAAGAGAAAAACATCACAATTTAAGAGCTGAAACCAGCAAATATACAGCATTTTAGTGATAAGCCATTAATCTAAATTACTTATTATCAACTTTCTGTCAACTAATCAGTTAACCAATTGTTTTAGACCCTATATTCAATTTCTAGAGCTGGAACAATGAGACAAATCACAGACAATTAATCTGCAACTATTCTGGCAACCATTTAATCATTTCAGTCACTTTTTAAGGAAAAATGACAAACACTATCTGGTTCCAGTTTCTTGAGTGTGGCAACTTGATGCTGTTGTTTGTCATAAATTATGGTAAAGTATATATGTTTTTGAACTGTTGGTCAGATCAAAGCAGAAATTGTGGATCTGGGAAATTATATTGGGCTTTTGTGACTATTTTGTCACAGTTAGACTAGACCTATATGATTAATTGAGAGAATAACCAGAAATCCAATCAATAATGAAATATACCCTACACTGTACATCTATGAAGTGGAGGCACTTGCTGTTTTTTTTATTTATTTTTTTTGCTTGTGTGTACAGCCCTGCCCTCCACTGACGATAATATTTACATCCATTCAGTCTGAGCTAAAACACTGAGGTTTCATGTGACAGGGCTGCTGCATTGCAACTTCATAAATGTGACCAGATCAACCGGCTAAGTCACTCTGGAATTCTATAAATATCCCTTTATGATACAAATTTGGCTATTTCATTCAATAGGTTATTCAGTGATTTGTCATTGACTTCTCTCTTTTTACAGTTTGCAGATCCAATTCATGTCGAGAGAGAGAGAGAGACTGAGAGAGAGGGAGAGAGACTGAGAGAGAGAGCGAGATAGAGAGAGAGAGAGAGAGAGAGAGAGAGAGAGAGACCCTCAAGTCTATCCAAATATTGCTTCCAGTCCGGTAAGTGTTATGAGTGGGCCTATCATCCAGCATAGGCATACACGAGTAGCCTATTCATTATTCATGTCATTGCAGTTGCCCTGTTATGATACAGTCCTATTTGGAGAGGGCTACCTGATTTGCTCAGCGCGTCCGTCAAAGCAGTGCGTGGCCCTGCGTCGGCTGGCTGTGCGCGCTCATAGGTCGGACCTAGAAGAATCGGAGGGGGAGCAGGCGAAGTACGCGCCTACGAGACTGCGCGCCGCAAGGAGGGGGAGAGGTCCAGCTGCAAAAAAAAAAAAAAAAAAGAAAGAAAAAAAAGAAAGGAAGAAAAAATACGCCGTGACAATGGCAACATCAAGCATCTCGTAAAAGCTACATAACAGGCGAGGGGGCGCCGCGGAACGGGAGTTTGAGAGGCGACGGCCCCTGTTTGTCCCGAGAAAAGCGGCGATATTAGGACATGCTGGCTGCCCTGTAGCGCGTTTCCTGGAATACGAATTCTTCCGTAATTGAAAATGGAGCGGCGGGGGAGAGGAGAGTCGCGCTGTCTCCATCATTGAGAGGCGCGTCCACCTGCTATTACTGGAGGCCCAGGCTGCTGCTGCTGCCGCCGCTGCTGCTGCTGCTGGTGCTGGTAGTGGCGGGGAGGGTGGGTGGGGGGAACATGCAGGGGAAGTGCTTGCATTTCGGGGGAAAGACGCATCTCTGATACTGTCCAAAGCAGCGGAGACGGATCCCATTGCGACGGGGGAAAAAACGCAGTTTGGGCGCATACGCTCTGGAGGTAGGCAGTGGAAACGTTATTATGCTGCTATTCAGCGTGCCGTCTGTATTTGAATAGGTAGCGAGCTCTATTAGGTATGCACATGACAGCTTGATTTATACACACACTGATTTATTTCCCTTGCTTTCCCTGATTTGATCTGATCGGACATTTTATTCAAAGGGAGAACACACCAAGCATGCGGTGTAGTAGCAGCCCTGCCTCCTTGGGACAGCTGTCGAAGCCTACATTCATTCGTCTCTGCTCCATCGATTACCTTTTCCCTGCGAAAAATACCCCCACTTCTTTAAAGCACTGGCTCTGACTATTGGCTTTAGGCTCCGAAATGCAACATAAATACAGATGCCACGTGTGGTTGTTCATATCGAAGCCAGTTACCTTGCACTGTTTGTATGTTTTGAAGACAAACAGTGGCCTGTGGACGTCATTTTGAATCAACGCTATGCATCCCGAGCAGTGCTGCCCCGAAATGAATAAGAAATGAATAAAGGGGAATAATCTATAGTCCAAACTAATGAATGATTCATGAATGGGCTATTGAAACCCAATGGGATAACACATCATCTTACAGCTAGGCCCCTCCACTGTGATATGGCGAATAAATGATTCATAAACGGGTTATAGGCACAAATTCTTAAAATTGGCCTAAACATCACCATAGCAGGGGCACAGGTGCACCAAGGCGTGTGTGAATGCCTGCACTGTGGGGTCACTAGATCAGTAGCTTACTGTGTCTGTGCTCCCCTTAAGGAAGCCTCATGACAGATGTTTACTGGATGTCCCAGTCAGCCACACTGCGAGCCAGACAAGCCATGTAGAAAATAATGAGCTGCAGCCCATAATAACAGCTTCAGTGCTGTGGTTTTGTGGAGGTGTTAGAATTAGTTGTTAACTTTGTTTTAAATAGGATTTTAATTGGCTTAAATTTTAACGAGCTAGAAATTTGCCTGGCTGATGTTTATTGGAAAGCCTCTCAAGATGGGATTTTCAAATAAGAACTTGGTGAATTTATTGCCACAATTAATGATCTGCACAGCACATAGTTATTGACTTGGTTTGATTTATGTTTTGAAGCATTTGTAGCCTATTTGACAGGGTGTGTTTTTTTTTTTTTTAACTTTCCAGCATGCGCTGGCTACTTGTTGGAAGATTTGCTTTCAAAATAAAATGTAATGTTAAACTGACAGGTCCAGGGGGCAGTTATAGTGAGCTGTTACAATGCTTGTCGCTGCCCTATCCCTGTCTAATGCGAAGACAGCAGTGTAAACCAGATGGAAGGCCATGCATTGATTGAGTCAAAAAGAGCCTATAAGAGGGCCAAATTGAGTTGACACGTTGATGTGGGTGTCATTATCATGTGTGACGGCACAGTGTGCCATTGGGCCCGAGGCTACATGACGTGTGGAGGGGGGTGAGGGCCTCCTTGCACTGGTCGCCCCGGCCTTGTTTGAAGATCACATATGCGGAAACTAACAGGAGCCTTCATATCAAACTGTGTCTCCATTCGGTGATGTGCCACCAAGCCGGCCATGGAGGACTGTCTTGAAAGCATTTGCCATTCACATCACCTTCCTGATCAGTCTCATTGCTTTCACTGAAGTGTCATTCTCCGTTCACTTTAAATTAGGTGAGAAATTGAGCCCACTGACACATTTCAGCACCATGGCCCTGTTCCACAGTAGCGAGGACAGCGCTGGCAGGTTTTCTGAAAATGTGTTTAAAATGCTATCCCAGCGTTATGTTGCAGCAATAAAACCAGCAGCTTGTGTACATAGTCTCTTATCTTCCCCTGCCCATGTGTGCACTGTGGCTTCTCCTCTGCTTCAGCCTTAGGCACGTGTTGGGCCTCTACTACCACGTCTGTCGAATGGGAGAGAGTCTCAATTATACAGAATGAACCGATCCTCATCAATCATCCTTTTTCGTACCAGTGGACACATTATTCATATGTGAGGATCATGCTCCTGATTCATATTTTACACCTTGTATGTTCTGATTATTGTAGAGCAGAATAAAGATGAGAAGCAACTACCAGGATACAATACTGCTATACTGCCAACAATTATTTGGTACGATTGATTTTTTTTTTTGTAATTTGGTTCCTGCATGGCAGAATAGTGGTGAGACCATCTTGTTAAGCGCACAGAAAGGGCTTTTCCTGCCTATATGGAGCCCCACTGTGTTTTATGTCTGCAGTTTTCTCTGCACATTGTATTGCTACAGTACGGGAGCATCTTGGCTCTGTCCCAGTTTATGTAGAAACATGCTGAGCCCATCAGGACCGACTATATGTTTAAGCACACTGTATCTATGACCGACCACTGTATGCAGAGGCCTGCTGCGTCGACCCCAGCCCTGCGTTTGGGCTGTGACATGCTGGCTGTGGCCCAGCGCAGGCTGTCTTTTTTTTTTCTGTGCTGCAGCCGCTGCTGAGGTCTGTAATTAAAGGCAGAGGTAAGTCCAGGGGAGAAGGCTGGGCTCTGATTGCTTTTCATGGCCGCGAGGAGAGAGCTGCAGCGTGTCCTGAGGGACTGAGGCGCTGCTGAGCTCTTTGCTGTCTGCTCTGCCCCCCAGACGCGAGCTGTTCCAGGAAGACACACACACATTTGTAGTTATACGCTACTGGCATACTCATGCGCACACACACGTAAACATACTCAAGCACATCGTGCTGCACACACACACGCACACACACACACACACACAAGGACACACATACATACACACTGGCTGAGAGAGGCAAAAATTACATCTGTAGCTGACAGGCAAACTGTGCTAATCTACTTTAAAGAATGCCCTGTTTCAGAAAATATGTGTCAGTATGAAGCAAAACTGTTACAGCGCAGTCATGTAATGAATTAAAAACAGCGCAATCAGAAAGACATTAAGGATCTGTCCCTCGATTGGCTGCTGGTCAGCATTGACAGAGCATTTGATGTGTGATTGGACTGAGTATAGATGTGAGCAGAGGCTGCCTGTGGTTGTCTTGGACCAGCGCTCTGCAGGAGGAGCTGTGACCCCCCCCACCCCCACCCCCCCCCC
>NW_019525007.1:106572-120046 GCF_002814215.2 Seriola lalandi dorsalis | reverse complement strand
GGGCCTCCCTCCCCCAGCAGCAGCCAAAGCGATGAGGGCTGCTCTGCACACTGAGGGCCTAGGCAAACATGGACATGCTCACATATAGGATCTGGGTGGGCCCCAGCGTTTTTAGAGGAAAAATGGCCTCAGTGCTCTTCATTCTGTGGATTCATTCATGACAACTGACTGTTTAAAGCTACACTGAGGGTTTAAAGCGTCACATGCCTTACAAGTCCTATCAGAGAGAATCCTGTGGAAGGCAGAGGCAAGGGTACTCTGAGGATAGGAGGTTTAAAAAAAAAAAAAATAATAAAGCGAGGGAGAGAGAGAAAAGCAGTTGGATGCTATTTGAATGCCAAGTCCAGCCACGTTTTTGCTGCGTGTTCATGAATTAGTTCTGCCAGGATGATTAAAGTAATGCATCAGGATTTTTGCCATTAACAAATAAAAGTCCAATTAAACCAGGGTCTATTAAACCACTTTCCACGTTGCCTACTTGATCTCAATGTGTAGGCTGGTGGCCACTGGGACCAAGAGCACGCGGGCTTGACGTTCATAGCTCATTTCCTGCTTCCACATCAGACCCTTATATTACAGATGGATAGATAATGTGAAATTTCCCCTGATCAACTCACACTCTCCTGGGCCCCCTTGTCTTTCAACTCGTGGGACTCTTGAAACAGATAGTGAGATGTGATGCTGGGAAATTTGAGAAAGACGTGCTGGAAAGAGGTGGGGATTTAAAGCAGCGGACACAGGTGCACTGACATGAATAGTGTGAAAGCGGCATATTCACAACATGACTCGGGAGGGAGGAAGCTATATGACGGGGCTGGATTTTAATTGGTTTCACACAGTGTGCTCCCATGTATTGTTCCTTTTGTAATGGCACACATAGTGGCAATAACAGCTCTGGTTTTTGTTATATAATAACACTTAATAGATTCATCGCCCCTTGTCTAATTTGAACATGTTTTCTTTTTTTTTAATCTTTATGTCGGAGCCGGAGGAGTCGCATATCCATGTTGCACTGGACGTGTATACTGTCAGGGTTCCGAATACTGCAGTAATAAGCCACCTTCATTAGCCTTATCTGGGGGGATGAAAAAAGGGGTTGATGATGAGAAAGGGAGCAAAAACATCGGGTAGGTTGTAGTGTGAGAAAGGAAAAAACACAGGAGCTGCAGAGGAGAGGAGGGGTGGACATGGTGGGAAGATTAGAGGAAGGGTTGGACGGACAGAGAGAAAGAGAGAGGGGAATGAAAAAAAAAAAAGGAAGAGACATAATAGTTACTATTGGTGGTGGGGGTTCAGGGTGCGTCCTCCCAGCACAGCCAGTTGGAACAAACACACGGCCATGAGACAGACAGTGTTGTTTCTAATAGGAGAGAAGCTCGCTGTGCCCTGGATGTTTCCCTGCACCTTTCATTTTCTAAATGCTGTTTTGTCTGTGCACCACTTAACAAGCCACCAGTGCCTCAGAAAGGAACCATGCTTTATTTGCTGCTGTACATAATTACCAGCCATTCAAGACAGGCTTGTTTGCTACTCTAAACGATGTTGTGAATTTATGTACAAATAAGAGACAGGCTATATTTTGCCGTAAATCTTTTCACGGCGTACAAGTTGAACGTTTACAATTCACTGCCAGCGTTTGGTCTAAGATTTGTTGTAATTCATTTCACTTTAATTGTGCTGCTGTTTGTGGAGACTGTGCCATTTGTGCCCTAATCAAACATCAGTGATAATTGAATCGAATAACTATTTTATCATACGTCGCAGTTGGTGTAGAGAGCAGAATGACAAAAGCCTGTTGAGCAGATGCAATAGTCTTCCTGTCAGATGCAGTCAGCTGACGACTCGCGCTTTACTCTCCATTTACCATAGCACGCCAGAGGCAAAACATAATCCATGCGTGACACATCTAAGCAGAAGTCAAATGAGAAATGTTTTTGAATATCTTAACACAGAGAATGTGAATTGAATTGCATACATGAATTTCAAGTTGGATTTGACCCTGATCTGTTGGATGATGTTGCTGATGATACAACAGCATGACTGCTATTCTACTACGGGTAATAATTATAATCATTCACAGCTAGTGGTCCTTGTCACAGGAGTGGAGCACAATGGAAATAATAATTAGGACTTCTCATTTCAGATGCATCGCAGAAGAGTGTATCAAGTCTGTTCTGTAGCTCTTTGACTTCTAGGATGTACAGCTGTGTGTATACTTGCTTGTTTCCCTGTGTGTGCTATAGCTCCAGTGCGACACAGTGAGAATTTCTGCTGGCTCTGGGTTTTCTTCAGCTTTGTCACTCCTGTTATGTCTCACATAAACACTCACATTCCCACACAGACAAACACACACACATGCATGTATTTTAACATCATGACAGTGACCCAGTCTCTGCTGTCATAAACGAGTAGCTAATTGTAGCATAAAGAGACATGAAGGGCCAGGATGCCGGCTCCGGCTTTTATTCTGGGCTCACCCCTGACAGCAACACTCAGTGACGTACTGAAGCTCTGTCATGCACAAATAGACATTTTTCAACTCCCTATCTTTCAGTGCTCTTCTAACCCATTTCCCCAAGTCATCTTTCAGCGACACTGTCAGAATACGGCCCACATATATCACAGTTGAGCCAGTAAAATGCTCTCCAGAAGGAGTCAAATATGCACCTCAGCGTAGCCGCTGCTGATAAAAGAGCTAATTTATCATTTAGTCACACAAAGCCTCGGAGATTCCTTGTAATATTTTGTGTACTGGAATCCAGGCGATCCGGATTCGCGGAATATTTTCTTAGCCTTCTGGGTAATGCCAGAGTTGGTCAGTAAGAGTATTTTTTGTTTTTGAATGGGATGCCACATTTATTTTTCAGGTTATGTTTGTAGTATCGATGCCCTGCCAAAAAGAAAGACGAAGGAAGGTTTGTTCCACAGTCCTGTAACTATGTAACTATAGGTGCTATAGGTATTCCAACTACTGTGATTAGGGCTGGGTATTGAAACGCTTTACCTTTTTTTTTTTAAACTGTGTCTCGCACACAAGTATAAAAAACTATGAAGTATTGAAGGCTGGCACCGGGTGCTTGGTCAGATTGCTTTTTTTTCATCATGTATTTCCTGATTAAAATCATTCTTTAATCATTTAGTTGATTGACAATAAATATTTTTTGAATATAATTGTTGCAATAAATTGCCTCCATATTCCAGCGCCCACATTGTTCGGATGCGCTGTTTTTCTCATTTGGTACTAAACTGAATATTTTGACAGTTTTTGACTGTTAAAACCTAAAAGAAGCTGTCACCTTGACATTTTATCAGTCGAGAAAATAATTAACAGATTAATTGACAATGAAAATAGGCCTTAGTTGCACCCTAGTTAAATCAAAATAAAACTTTGGAATCGGTCCCAAAACTCAGGTTGAAAATCTTCAAGCTACAGCCAACCCTAACGAATGCTATGAAGGAGCGCTATGGACATGCTGTCTTATCTGTAATATTTAGTGGTACACCTGCTGTAAGGGTATAAAATTTTTTGAGAAATTGCTCACTCACTGCCGCTGGTGACTAACTTTCGAAAGAGTAACTTGGTTAAGTCACACACTGCTATTTAGGGCAAGTAATCATGCAAAGTAGCTATTTAGCATTGAGAGTAAGATTTCCCTGCACTGTGATACCTCTGTATGTGCAGCAGGAGCTACTGCTTACTCCTCATCTATAGTGTCCAGTAATCTTACTTCCAGTGTGAGTGTTTCTTTTGCCGCTTGTGTGATCACGCAGCGATGTTTCTGTCATTGTGGGCTAAATACTTTGGGAGCATCGCAACACCAGGTATTTCCCTTTTATATTCAAATGACGTTGTGTATAACCTGCTCCTTTGAGATCTGTCTCTGAGGTATGTGTGTATATATATGCTCGTGTATGAGCGGGCCTTTCTGCCTTTTGTGTGCACTATTTGGGATTTGCTTATGGTTTATTTATGCAGCTAATTCCATTGAGAGGGGAGAGCTGGTGTACAGTGTGCATGCATACTTTGTAGCCATATGATCTAATAGGTTTAAAACTCACTATCAAAGATGTATGCTGCTGCAGTGTTTTTGCTACAGTGATGAGGCCTCTGGAGAGGTGGGGTAAGGTATCTTTGTGCATGGTGGATGTGTTTGTGTGTGTGTGTGTGTGTGTGTGTGTGTGTGTGTGTGTGTGCGCGTGCATATATATGAATTATCTGTTGTAGGGGCAGCCAGTGCATAGACAAGCCCTCTGTGCTGACTGTTAATCCCAAGGCACACCGGGTCTACCTGGACTTAGTGACCTGACAGAAAATTAGCAATAACAAACACCCGTCTGTCTCTCTCTCTTATACTCTTACAAATCTGCCCACAACTATCGAGACTCCACAGTGAATGCAGTGACAGTCTGCCAAGCGCTTGGAAATATGAATGTGTATGTACGCATGTGCACATGCTTATTTGGCCCCCTGAGCTTCTATGTGGGCATGGAAGTTTGTTTTTGTGTACACACGAGTCAGTCCACGTTTATATAATAATAGTAATGGCTATAATAATATTATTTTTCTCATCTTACACTGTACAGAAATGATAAAGAGCGAACACTGTTATTTGGATAACAGCAAGTGCCTACAAGGAACACATATTCAGAGGACAAAGGCACTATTGTCGAGAGAGAAGTAAAAAATTTTGTAACAATTTACACTTTGACTCCCTCTCTGGGGGCTTTAGGAAATGTTAATTTAGTTCCCATTATAAAATGTATTTAAGTCAGACTAAGAATTAATTCCATTATTCTAGGAGGCAGCTGGGGCTTCTGTATCCGTCGAGACGGTTTGCTGCTCCCTCCTGAGACCTGTGGGTTTTCCCATCACTTTTAAAATCAATTACCTTTCTACCTCCCTCGCCTCTCCAACTCTCTCTAAGTACTCTCCTCATATTCTTCATTAGAAAACCCACCACTTCACCTATAGCTCACTATGAACACCTCAACCGGAACTCTGTGTATTTTTAAGTGATCGTGGCACATTTGAGTGCCTCTCTCTGATTTATTATGTCTTATGCAGTGGCGTACAGCTGTAGGCCTTTCGCATATTGTTCTCCGCCAGCATTTTTACACAGGATCTAGACAATGTCGCTGCCTCAAATATAAATAGGAAGACAATCTGTGGCTGGGTAAGACCTGTTAGTCCTATGTGACACCAAAGCCACAACAAAGACCCCGCTGTACTGCTGCTGGGGAGGGACTGCAGCCCTTGAGAGAGATCAAGTTATTCTCCCTCGTGCACCATCTCACAAACATCTCACCGCACTAACTGAGGGGAATAAGCATGGATGGGTTTGACGGCTGCTTCCTATTTTAGTCATCGGCAGGTAGGCGGATGAGTTGAACTGCGGAGGATCTCTGTGCAGCGAAGTCTTCGTCTAATTAGTTTGTCTAATTATGTCTTTGTGCTGGAAATTTCTCAAATTAGTGGTATCGTGCAGAATGTGAGCATGCTCATTATGGTTGTCATGAGAATTGTTGCGGTGGTTGGAGAAGAGAAGAGAGAGGGAGAGAAGGAGTGTCATTGGAACCAAAAGCTCTCCACGGTCCAGATCCCTTTATCAAATACAAATATCTTGTAATGGGAGATGTGGCACCCTGCTTCGTCCCAGGAATTCACAGGAAAATGCTGCTTTTGCTTGTGAAACACTCGACGCCCCTCCTCTTCCTCCCTATGAAGGGGGGTGCTAAGGGAGGGGGGTGCACCTATTTGTGGCAGACCACAAAAAGGTCCCCTTTGATTTTCCCTCCTTGTGCATCAGCTGCAAGAGTGTCACAGCATCAGGGATGTAAGTGTCTCACATGGAGACACTTTTTGATTTTCCCTCCTTGCAAGGTGCCACAGCATCAGGGATGAAGACACCCCCCCACCTCCACTCCCCCACACCCTCACCCCACCCCCGCCCCCCTTCCTCTTCTTCCTCGCCATCACCCACGACTTTGAGCCGACCACCAAGCGAGGACAAGCCCCCTAGATCGCCTGCCAGCGACCCAACCATTTCCCTCCCTCCTCCACATGGCTTCCCCTCTTTCTTTCCCTCTCTCCCTCCTCATTCCTTCCCCACCATCCCTCTTTCTCTCTCCCTTTTTCTCGCTCAGTCTCCCTTTTCCCTCTATCTCTCTCCCTCTCCTTCCCCCACTCCTGGGCCTTCAGTAATTGGTATTCCGAGTGGCAGCTGGGATCCATACAAACACAGCAGACAGAGGGAGAGAGTGAGCGAGGCAGAGTGTGTGTGTGAGAAAGAGAGAGAGAGAGAGAGAGAGAGAGAGAGAGAGCGAGCGAGAGACATGGAGGCAGGGAGAAAGAGAGAAAGCCAGCAAGTCAATACGCTGGTTCATTAGAGCACTGAGTCACAGTGGCCGCTGCCTCGTTTGTTTGTGTTTGTCCAATACTCTGTCTTAAGCAGAGCCCACCGCCTCTGTCCGCTCACACTGGCAAACCTGACAGCAACACACCCCAGGCTGCCTGGTCGCCTGTGATATGGGCTTTTCTGTGCCTGTGAGTATTTGGACATACCGGCTTATGAAATAATTACCAAATCAATAGCTCTGAATTAAGTGCAGCAAGGCCTTTTCTCATGATTCTCACCAACACCAGAGTCCAAGTTCATGTCTAGAACGGGGCCAGTATAGAAACTGGCATGATATATATTTGCTCACCTGTATGTCATTCCATAATCAGGCTGTGATTGAGTTATATTTTCCATGACCGATTATATGTCAGCAAAATGCGATATTTTAGACTGGATTAACTGAGGTGTTGATGAGACACGCGGAGACAAAAAATAGCAGGTCTGATTATGGCGGCGGATGTAAAGAAAACAGGCCAGTTCTCTGAAATGGAATTTAGAGACAAGAAAACGAGAGAGAGGTTCCATTAGGAAGCAAAAATAGGACTCTGCAGTTATTGAAAATATGAAAGTGGATGTTCCAAAAACAAGAGGGAGGAGTGTTCTCTGGTCACGGCAAGCTGAGAGCAGACCACTCGTCAGGATATTGAAAGAGAGAGAGAGAGAGAGAGAGAGAAAGAGAGAGGCAGGTTAAGAGAAAGGTCTGAAATGACCTGTTCCTCTCTTCAAGACCTGTTTATTTTGGAGGAAATAGTAATATGATGGTGGATGTGTGGTTGTCTGGCTAGGGCTGCTGGCTCTCAGGGCCCTCATGGTGCACAGTGACCTCTCATTACCACTGCTTGAGGGAGCGTGAAACGGAGGAGATCACTCCAAAGGGCAGCTGTGCAGATGCGCCTAACCTTTTAAACCATTGGAATACGTCAACCATACAAATAACTCATTAACCTTATCCATTTAAATGAAAAGCTTCTACTTTTATCCCACACCCCCTTCTTCTCTTCAGTATTAGATTTGTTTAATTGGCCATTGAACATGATGAAAATAGGAAGCCCCCTTGCAATGTGGTGTGGTCAAGGCAAGCCATACAGCAGGGCAATTGGGATTTGCCCCCCTTTGGCCCCGACACTTAACGAAGCTGGGTTAAGATTTTGGGGGGGAGGGAGAGGAGAAATGGAGGGTTGTGATAGTATGTTAGCATGTGTGTGGGTCTGTTGTTTAGGAAGTGGCCTCTGGCTCTGTACAGAAGCACCGGAGGGCATTGATTGGAGGAGCTCAATAGCTCGGGCCTTTTAATCACCTCGCTCAGAGGCTGCATTGTCCCACAGGCCCGGAGAATATGCGCTGCTAATACCCCTGTGCATATGCACACAGCCACTGGCTCCCAGGCTTCTGCAGCCCCTCACAGACCCACAAGGCCACTAATCAATAGGCCTGATTACCTACAGGGAGGCAGACTGGGCTTTGTTCTCATTTGTCCACGGAAAAGCTTGCACCCCTTCCTGCAACGTCTCGCCAACTTCTCCCTTCGTTTAGATGCAATATGGTAACATTTAACGACTGTGACTGTGAAAATTTGACCTGCTGCGCCTCGACTCGGATGTGCCGCTATCAAAAGACTAAATGCTTGTTCTGTGAGTCTAGAATAATTGTGCTGTTCTGACCCAGTTGTAAAGAAAACATTTAGACTTACACATCAGGCTTCTAAAAATGGCATTTCTCTCACTCTCGCTCTCTGTTTCGCACTCTGTCTCTATCTCTTCTCTCTCTCCCTCCCTCAATCTGTCTCTCTGCCTGCTTGGCTGTCATATCTCTTTATACTGTTTAGAAATGCTGTACATTGTGTTACAGGGTTGTGACTGATAGCCTGCCAATTTCAGCTGTGGCACATCAGAGAGGCTAACCCCCATTTTCCTGAACACAGAGAGACCCACATTAAAGCCGTGACAGTGTGCTCCTTTCACTGCTCTCACTGATTCCATACTGCCTGATTAAGTGTTTCACAGGAAAGCTGGGTTTTCATTTATTATTGGAGAAGGCCACCGGTAGCACAGAGGCCAAAGCTGCAACATACCGGAGAGTCTGGATGCTGGAAAACACAGAAACTCCCTCCTGGTGTGGTTTGTGTGTCGTAGATGTGCCGCAGCTCACGAGCAATAGACAAGAATTATTGTTCTCTCTCTCATCAGAGATTCTGAGGCCATTTATATTTCCATCTGCAGAGCCTATCAATAAGCCGCTAAGCCGGGTTTCAAAAACTAATAACATCAATGACTTTAAAAGAGAAAACAAATATCAAAGGAAGGCGGCGTATTAGCGAGCGGAGATGGTGGGTGAATATTGAGATTTGAGTTTGTAGACGGTCTGAAGGGCAGAATAAGGCTGTTGTTCCGTCCCATGCCCTCATCATTATTACCTCTTTAATATACAAACAGTAGTACTCATACTCTTACTCTGACTGACACCCTTCTCTGCATTTTTCTGTCTTGTCTCTCTGGATTGTTTCCCTCTGCCCTCCCTTTCCCATCCCATCCCATCCCATCCTTCTCTCTCTCTCTCTCTCTCTCTCTCTCTTTCTTTCTCTGTGTATCTCCTTTCTTCTCCTTCTGTCCTCTGCTACCCCCCTCCTTCCACCCCGCCTGCCCCTGTCCTTTGGTTTTGAAGCCAAGTAAAGGAGTAGCCTTCTGAAGCAACGGGCAAATAATTTGTGGCTCCGAGAACAAAGGGAAATCTTTACTGTGAGAGTAATGGAATGGATTTTGTGATGTGGGTGAAAAACATGTCTTTGTTTTAGAGTCTCATTTTGAAAAACTAAATACTGATAAAAAAAAGATTGTGATTTAAAGAGAACAATAATAAGGTGCAGTATCTGTAGGATAAAATATATCCTTTTCAGGACCATTATTAGATATTATAGAAATAACTAAAAGAGAATCACTAGCTTGTGTTAACTGTTTATCAGCTGCTTATTATTTCAAACTTTATTGAGTCCTCATCATTGTTATTGTGTTTTGATGGGGAAGTTTGCTTCCAAATTGCAGCCACTGCAATTTTGGGACTAAAATACAGGTTTTTAAAAGCGGCATGTGCAATCCATTATGGTCGCATATTGACTGAAAATTCCTCAAAGCCCTCGACAGACCTCCATGCTCACTTATTGAGCTGTTATCAATGAGCTGCTTTTGTCTTGGCTCAAGAGACTGGGGACGTATTAGCAGGACATTTATTGTGCTAGAAAAGAAGGAATTGTGGAGCCAAAGATGCAGTGGATCTGTCCGCTGAACGCTTACTTTTTCGTCTCCTCAACTGATATTTTCTATTCCTTGATGTGTCAGACTGCAGATTTCTTGTAGCCCCTTATCTCACAAAGTTATTTTATTTTTTGACCAATGTGATGGAGCCTATCGTAGAGCTTCTTAAAGCCAATGTGCTGTTGTCTTTTTTTGCACCACTCATGATACCAAACTCTTAATGAAAAGAAAGAAATTTCTCAACAGAATTTTTTCAGCTTTTAAAACGTACCTCCAGTGCTCTGATGAATACATCAGTTAGTGAGTCCTCTGTGTTCCCACAGTAACCTGAAATTGCGTTATTAAATCATCAAAATTACTGCAAAAATAAGATTTGCTATAATTTCCAAAGAAAATGAAGACGTGTGCACAAGTAGTGTTTTAGAATTTAATGACCCCTTTCAGTTTATCGCAGGTTGGCTCTTTAAATCTATTGGTAACGGCCAAGTTGCTTTTCATTGAAAAGATAGAAAAGTAGTGTTTCCTGACACTTAGGGAACAGGTGGACACACTGACTGATGAGTGACGGGTGACAGACTAAACATTTAACCAGTCTTTTCTTTGCCTCACAACCTTGTTCAGGACAGGGACAGATGGATGGAATGATTTTCAGACATTATAGATGTTGTGACTGTAATGTTGGCGTATTTTGTAAATATCTCATGCTAGCTGTGCAGTGGTGTAGTATTCATAGTTAATTTGGGCTGGACTCTTGCAACAAATGGCTGTGATCTTACTGAAGTTGTGTCAAGTTAATTGAATTTTGGCCAATAGCAGCTTTTTTCCAGCCAACCTGTACGTTGAATATTCACTGTCTTTTTACCTCTGGTTTGGTCTCCACCAACTCCTGAGAAAAATACCTGCTAGTTGCTAACTATTGCTGTTGTTTGGTTCTAGGAGGTTGTGAGTATCACAGCCTTTTAGACTTAAAAAAAATCTACTCACCAGGGTTAATGAGAGTGACTCAGGCTAAACCATAAAGTAGTTGTGCAGGTAGTAAAACTAGAACAATGAACATAAAAGTATTAACTGAGCCTATAAAGGTCAGTAGTGCTGCTTCCAGTCATAATGCTAAACTAAGCTGAGCCAATTGCCTCAAGGATCTGTACTTAACACACAGATGTGAAAAGTGGTGTCAGTCTTTTCATCAAACTCTCAGATTTAAAACTATTTTTTAAACCATGTTTTAATTCCATACATAGATTTTGATGTGTTAGAAACAATACTATACTATAACTATAATAACTACTATAACTATAATAAATAAAAATACTTTTTCAAAGACAATTGTGCAGAAACTGAAATGTTTTCTAACTGCACAGTTTACTTAAAGTTAAAGTTTTACTAAAAGCTGCAAAAACCTAAATAATAATAATAATAATAATGTATCTGTGCCATTGGCTTTTTACTTAGGAAAAATATCACTTGCTCTTAACACGAACTTTCCATTTTGAATAGTAGAACATTTTTTGTTTAAAAAAATTAAATATTGTTATTTATATTAAAAATATTTTTGATTGAGACTGATAGTATTAACCAAACAAATAAGGCCTCCACAGATAAACTGTGTCATTTTGAGTAACTTAATGTTATGAAACGCCTCTAAAGTGAATGCCTATCAGACAAACTTGGACATAGCTACAGTAACTCTGTAATCAGTGCAGCAGCAGCAGCCTTTCCTGCATCGCTCCTGCAGCCTCCTTCCCCCTCCACTCTGGCTTTCACTAAGTTGAAAGGGGCGGTGGTCCTTTCTGCAAGCTGCTACAGCCACAGTGTTAGTCATCTATGATATTTATCCATTAAAACAGTCGACAGGGGAAGAAGACCTCACAGTGAAACACCTTTACTGTGCTTTGATCACCAGCAGCTAAACAAAAGTTTCCTTCTTTAAAATACATGCACATAATTATTGTATTTAACACTGAGATACTGCCAGTCATTATTTAAGTAGCTTACACAATTACATTAAGCCTACAAAAAATCTTCATTACAATTAACACAAGATATTATAATCAATTAGCGAGACAGCTGCAATGCATGTTTACACTCATGTTTTAAAATGAAAAAATGTGAATATTTTTCTGGATTTTAATGCAATCAATGATGACCACATTGCTGTAGACAAGAAAGTCAGTGTAGATTTCAGCTGCTTATTTTTCCTACGAGCGTGTTTTTTTTTTTTCACACAGATCTCTATGTAAAACACATCACTTCTTGTCTGGTGTTAGATTCTTCTTGGCAAAGCAGAACCTTTAATGAATTGACAAAGCAAAGTGACAAAGCATAGTGGCTGTATTATTAATGACAGAAGCAAAGGATGAAGAAGGGTGATATTGTTACAGATGGATGGGTCAACAAAACATCAGACTTTAACACAGGATACCGCTGTTTGTTTCCAATATTTCAAAGCCAGTCTACATTTTCATTTATTTAAGTGTGACCACGAATGTTTCATAACCTTTACCAAATACTTATTTTGAGCCAAAACATAATCTTTTCCTAAACTTAAAGAACCCAATTTTGTGCCTAACCCCAACTAAACCTTAACAGTAGCAATATGATATAAGAAAATGCTCCTACGTGTCATTCTAGAGGGCATGGACAAACTGCATTTTGTCATTTTATATTGGAGGACTCGACTTGAAATAATCATGTCACAAAGATGCAGCATTTTGAGAGCATTTCTCTTCCTTAACTTGATGTATTTTTTGTCAAATATAATGTTGGAAGGCAGTTTTATTTGATGGGAACACTTTTTGTGACGAGGAACAGTGGACTTTTGGAAGGGTGAGAATATTTTTAAAATCTTTTTGTCGCTGTGCTGTGAAAAAGAAATTTGGTAATTTTAAATTTTTCACATTAACTATGCGCGTACCAGTGGCAGGGGCACTGAACGTTGCATCATCGTGCTTACAGTAATAAACTTGTGTAAACTTGTACACTTGTCATGTTTTTGTTAGGATTAGGTGCAAAAACAACTTGGTTAGGTTTAGGAAGAGATTGTAGGTAAATCACTTAAGGTTGTCATGGTTACAATGATAAACATGCAGTAAGGTTAAAGTCATGGATACGAAAAACAATGTTGATCCTTGGGTTCACAGAGGAAATGAACAGCAGTCTCCTGTGTGAAAGTGCAGTGTTTTGTGGGCCCATCTATCCACCACAACCTCCAACTTGTTATACTGCATCACCTGACTTCTTCCATTTCCCCTGTTACACTTACTACTGCCGCTAAAGGCCACTTAACAATAAAATATAACTATAGGCTGTAATGACCTGCTTGTACAGATGACCTATGGGGTCATCAGTCTTAAATAGACTATCCTGAAAATTCATGTACATTCATCTGCCCTTTTTTTTTTTTCCATGAACTCATGAAAAGTTGAAATAGAGATGGATGGCCTTCATAGGACAGCTGTGTTTTATAGTCTATGTCAGAACTTGCAATTAAACCTACTGGAACAGCTTGAGGTAACCAACAAACATAATGGGAATAAATCTTAAAAAGTGGTCAGGAGATTAAGCTGTTCATGTCCTGAAAGGTCCTGGACGATCTTCCATCCCAGCTGTCATTTTCTCCACATCTCTTTCACCATCTCTGAGCACGAGGAGAGAGGGTGTGAAATAGGATGTTGCCCATGCATACAGCCATTAATCATAAGCCCAGAGGTAGTAAACACTCTTTGATGGTCATTAGAAAACAGTTCTATTACAGAGGTTACTGTGTCTAGCGGTTAACCTTCCCCTCTTTGATGTATAGCCGCGTGGGTTTTTAGAGTGGGAGGAGGG